>NC_056733.1:695519933-695689933 GCF_019279795.1 Protopterus annectens
CCATGGACTAAAACTAAATGCCAGTAAATGCATAGTATCTTTTGAGAAGTTATCCATCCCTGGTAACTATCATATTGACAACACACCCTTTAGAGCTGACACAGTAGTCTGGGACTTAGGGACATACATAGATAGTAATCTAGCCTTCAACCATCATGTGTCTACAGTGGTGAGGAAATCATTCTATATTGCACAACTTATAAACAAATGTATGGCATCTAGGTCCAAGGAAGACATTGTTCCACTGTATTTGGCATTCATCAGACCTATCATTGAGTACAGTTCCCCCTTTGGTATGTACCTAACCAGGCATATCCAACAACTGGAACGTCCACAGAGGTTCCCCACTAAAAAAATACAGGGTGTTAAGTAAAATGTCCTATGCAGACCGCCTCAAGGCCCTATGCCTGAATTCTGCCTCCTACAGACTTTTGAGGGGAGATCTATGCCTGGCATACATGGCATTGTCAGACCCCACTCTAATGGACCTCTTGCATATCCACACAACAAACAGCACCAGAATTACCTGTTCTAAAGACATGAACATTGCCTGTGATATAAATAGGTCCTGCTGGAGAGATAGGTATGTATCCCAGAACAGGCTCCCCATCCAAGTGAAGCAGAGAAACTGGAAATTCATCCCTGGTTTGGCACCTATGTTTCTAATGGACACAGGTAACCTGTAAATGGTCCATCTTTCAACCCCCTGCTTACACTTACAGGGGTATCAGAACTTGTCAGAGATTTGGGATTCATGGCTAGTCTTAAAAAAGCCCTTGTCATTGTTAGCCTAGTAAACACCTATGCATCTAACATTATTGGGTAAATACAAAATGTTGTCTGTGCTCATTAACATGGGCAGCCAATGTAATTATGCAGCAGAGCAATTCTCTGAATCACTTGGTTGCATAAATGCTTTACTGCAGGCATTTCAGGGGAGAGAAAATGGCTGATTAGCAAATGCTGCTCACTTGGAATGCCTCATTAGCATTTGTGGTAGGCACAGAAACTGCCCACCATGGTGATGTACCTCTTTGTGGTGCAGCACTATGATAGGACTGTCTCTTAATCAGAAATGGTTACCATGATATGTATACCAGACATACACCTCTCACTACCCTTTCTGAATCCAGTCCATGTTGCATTTTTTACTTAGAACAAAAGCAAACTACTTAATTGACAGCTATTGTGGTATCACTTTTATTTTCTTCTTTAAAGGAAATCAGAAGCTCCTCGACCCAGAGCAGAAGTAAAGTACTGCATTTACTGTCATTGTGGTGGCACTGGTAAAAACTGAAAATTTCACTATGATGAGCTCCTGGTTAAAGCATATTGAGTAGTATCTCTTTATTTATACACGTGTATGTATACAAATATGTATATCCACTCACACACACACACACACACACACACACACACACACACACACACACACATATATATATATATATATATATTATGTATTTATATAAGAACTGTTGCACATTACTACATTTTATTATTACTACTGAGTATGTGTTTGTGTGTGTGTGTGTGTGTGTGCACGTGCATGCATACATACTCAGGGGACACAGTAAACTGCTTAGTGTTCCAGTGCTTGCAAGTTGAATGTGAGTGAGGATTACAAGGTGAAGTACATTAGTGGTTTGTGTCTATGCTAAGCTGCCACATCAGTGCTGAAGATGTCATTATTAGATGGACAAAGGTGGGACACCTCTTGAAGGTATTGTGAAATCAGGCTTTGGAAATGCCTGGGGACATGAGCTATCACAGGAGTAAATCTACAAGTTGATTATACTTACACATACTTTGCGTTTATTCCAAGGAACTTGCATACAGGATTGATCTCTCCAACAAACTGTCACTAACCCAAAACACTTTCAACGCAGTTGAAAATTGGCTAGCCAATCGCCTACTGATCTTGAATCTCAACAAAACCAAACCTGCTTCTTTTCTCCCCAGCCCGCAGGTACCCCCCATTCTTCACCATAAACTCCATCTCTCCTGAAGACCAAACCAAGCTCCTAGGAGTTATAGTAGACAATAACCTCAAATTTGTCAATCATATAAATCACACTATTAAGACCATTAACAAAAAACTAGGTGCCCTTTACAAGGTCAAACGTTTCCTTACGCCTCTCGCTTGTACTGCCATGACCCCATTCCTACCTACTCTCTACTCTTCTCTATGCATCCCCTCTATTCACCAACCTGAACAAAACTGACCTTCACAAAGTATCCTACTGTTACAACCACATAGCCAGATTTGCTACTGGCACAGCATTCAGGGCACACCACTGTCATGATCTACAGATATTAGGGTGGCTTGAACTGCCTACTTTTCTGCAGTTCAACCAGCTCATAGTAGCCCAAACAATCCTCTATTAACCTGATAACACACCTGCACTTAAAAATATTATCTGCCCCCATAGTCCCCTTAAGCCATTACGCTCATCTAATAGACTACTGGTACACACCCTTAAAGCTAACAACTCCGTGGGGATGCTCTGTTTGTCAACTCTGTTGGCAAAATAATGGAACCTTCTTCCTGCAGTCATTACCCAAGAAACCTCTTTGCCCCTATTCAAAAAACCCTCAAAGAACATTTTAAATCACACTGGTTATGTCCTTGCCCTACCCTGGACTTGAACCATCTCTGTAACCTTTATTAGTTATCACTACTCTACATAGCTACCTATGTATGCTTTTTTACATATGAATGTTCTTTATGAATAGCTTGCCCTGTCAATTTATGTATCATATGTATAATAAGTTTTTTGCTGTTACTTTGATTGTTTTTAATGTGAAGCTTTTCTCAACCAGGCCTCCACTGAAAATGTAAATGTATCCAGTTGGACTATCCCATTCAACAAATGTAAAATAAATAAGTACAATTCCTTTCCTGATTCCATTATATTTGCTCACCCAGAATGCAATTAGGCCTGTTTCAGAATCAGATGCACTAAAAATATGAGGCTACGGTAAAAAGGAAGAATCGGAGATGTCACAGCTCTCCTGAAACAAATAACACAACTAACAATTATGATTTATCTGTCTGCATTTGACTTAAGACAAGTATTATTCCCAGCTGAAAAGGATATAGCAGTATCAGTGTGCATTAACCTTTAATAAGTACCTGCTTGGATGTCATTGCAATGTTGTATGACTTATGCATACAAGGTCACACACACATTCGGTTATTCCTGTTCTTCATCTGAGAATGAACCAGAGCCAAGTCTCTTTAAGTAGGAGGTTTGATAGCTCTCATAATGATCCCACGGCATCTAACAGTCACTATCTAAATGATACTTCTTGGGCAAAGTTCCTTTAAATGCTGTATAAAGTTAGACAGTGGCAAAGCAAGACAATATATTCTTAATGGAATAGGCACAGAATAATGAGTATGATTATCCCACAACAGACTGTCTGCTCTTTCTCCCATGATTCTATGCTTCTAAAATATTACTTACAAAACATAGTTTAACCAGGATACCCTTTTAAGCAGAAATGGGTATGGACCTTCAGATGGAAAGATTTAAGTTAACAATGAATATCTAATCATCCACCACTATCACCACAGCATTTGTTACAAGGTAAACCCTAAAATCATGCTGATATTCCATCTGTACACCATATACTATAAGTTGCTAGTGATGTAAAAGGAAATAGCTTGTTCTAGAATTTTAGTCATGGGGGATTAGGTAGATGAGGTGATAATGTCCCAGAACATAAGTGAACCCACTTTTATAGAATAAAACTACATTAACTTTTTGGACCCCCATGTCCCCTATATAGATGACATTTACTCTTTGTCCCTGTAACACATTAATTCCCTTTTCCTATCCCCTTCTTTCAAAAGGACAGTGGATATGACCAAATCCTGCTGTAACCTTTGATGTATGTTAGTGCTCCCTCTCCAGGGAGAGACTGGCCTTTAACTCACTGCTTCCGAGAAGACCAATGATTATCAAGAGACTTGCATGCACTACTGAAATAAGTATGCTCATCAGTATTGTTAAAGTCTGATTTCTGAAGACGTGGTGCAGACATGTACATAAAACTAAGGCAGAAAAGTGTCATCTACCAGATGACATGATCTGCTAAGCCTGCATAGTGACCATAATAGGATATACAGGACTGGAGATATTAAACAGTTTTTGTAAAAAAGTTATGAGAAATAAGATATAGTTCCATATTTACTTTAACACTATAAAAATGGCATATCATAATGTCATGTTGGGGGGTGATATATGCAAGCAGTGCTTCTTAGTTACTTTAAAACATGGAGGGTGTAAGATTTGATAATACTGTACTGTACCATAGTTAGCTGGAAATACTGTATGCAATGAGACTGAGAAACAAAAGTCTTAGTTACCCAAGCTTGTGCTGAATAGGTGCCAGTCTCTTTTATGATTCAAGTCTTGTGCACTTTTAAGAATGAATTCTCCAAATACTGTAGTTCATTTAATAAGCTTTTATTAAATGTTGACAATATCTGAATACTGTTTCCATTAACACCACTGATAAACAATTCAAGTTGCTGTATGTCATGCTCTGATTGTCCTGAACAACGTAAATTGACATAGTCTCTAGATGACCTGTTTACTGTACTCAGGCTCAAGTGTTTGTCATCTTCTCTGAAGTAACAGGTCGAATGAACTTACTAACCTTAACTGCCCTGCTAGCCTGAGCACAGCATATTGCTTTAGTCTTGTAAATTTCCTTATTTACTTTTTTTAACCTTAGTCTCAGGCTTTGTATGTGATTTATTAAATGACATTCTGTAGCTGATCCTTTCCTTGAGAAAAGAACATTGTGTCTGTACACTTAATGCTTATCTTTCCTTTTTAATAAACTGTCTTTTCATGCTTGGCCAGCAAGGTTATTTTCCTTTCTGCTTAACTGTCTTTTATGCATAAATGAAACACAATTTATTTTACCCTTTAGCCTGTCTAATGTCTAATAACTATTTTAAAATGGAAATCCCTAATCTAACAATTGGCCCTGAGGTCCCTGATGAAAGTCTACTGGGACCTACTTCTGTAGTTATCTTACATTTATATTGCCAACTACTGTATTTAGCTTTATGCTACCTGACTTATAATCTGAAAAAAAAAAAATATTTGGTAAACCTACAATTTTAATTTTGACCACTAGGTGTCACTTGAACATTTATGCCCTGTTTGGATTGAAGTCTTTTAACTTTATGATTTGAATTAACTTTATGATATGAATAAACATGCAATTTTAATTTTGACCACTAGGTGTCACTTGAGCATTTATGGCCTGTTTGGATTGGAGTATTTTAAAACTTATACATTATTTAACCCCCCTTTTGCTATAGAAAGAGGTCTTGTAAAATTTATTTGTATACTGTACCATGCTTTTTCTGAAACTGGCACTTCTCTGCAACCGAGGTTTTCTTAACGTAGGGTTAGTCTTCACAGTCCTTCTGAATTTCATTACATAGTTTTTTTACCTGAGGATTTTCAAACTTATACCTTATAATAGGCCAAATTTTCTGAAAACCTACATAACCTAGTAACTGATGGTTGTACTTTATTAGCTGCTTACAACCTTACTCCCGGGACTTGACTGGCAACTTTGCATTATGTCCTTTTATTAGCATTTTCCTGCATGTCTTAGATCTTTGCCAGATTTGCCTCAACCGTTGAGCCCACTTGTCTCACCTGTTATACATTTTAACTTCATTTTCTTTTACTGCATTGAATATAGAGAAAATCTCCTCCTTGGCAGCTTCTTCTGCCACATATTGTATAGCCTATCAAGCATGATGGCTATTTTCTGAAGACTAATTGAAATCTGTACTAAAAAAGATAACTTTATAAATGGTCTTGAAGCATAATTACCATATTCTTTGTTAACTTGTGTCTATACATTTTATTTAAATTTGTTTTATAATGCTACTTACCTTTTTAACTTTTATGAATATTTGTGAGCTATAATAGTTTACTAAAACCTATACTTTCTGTATTTTAAGTCTATACCTTTTGCATTATCTGTTAGTGTCCTTAATTTCTGATTAATATAAAGTGCACTGCAATCTGTAAATGTGCACTGTAATTTTTAAACTAATTAACATATTAAGCCTGCCCTGTTGTGCCTTGAGTGCATTGAATAACTATCACTACCTATTATTTAAATAATAAGCCTGTAGAAAATAATTCTGTTACTTTATCCTTAACTAATGACTGAATGATGTAATAATCCTGTTACAAATAAGTCACTTTACCCTTAACTAATGACTAAATAATGTGAAGTATTTCAGATTTGACTGAAATGTACTATACTGAACACATAGCTGAATATGAATGTCATTTTCTAAAACTTGACTGAAATTTACATTAGCATATACTGAACATTTAAAAATAGCTGTGCATATCTTGGAAACTAACTAAACTAAAAGAGTATCTTTTGCCAGTGTAACTAAACACAGATAAATAAAATTGTATCCATCTGAACATAGATAGACTGAAAACTACTACTGCTGTACAATTGTTACCATGAACCTGAAAACATAAGAATAGTTTGACAGTTACCTGAACACAAATAAACTGGAATCCATCTGAACATAGATAGACTTAAAACATACATACTTGGTTTAACTTTAAACAAACATTGAAGAAATAACCGAAACACATAAACAGTTGCCAAATTTTGCTCTGCATTGTTCCAGTCATTGATGAAGTAAAGGAAGGCCTGCTTTAACGCTTAAATGTGTTCTTTATAGTTAGGCCTTTTAAACCTCTTATTTTAATTTCTTGTTTGATTGTATTTAGTATCAGAACTTTAAAATAACATTTGCATTTTTAACAATTATAATCTGATAGTGTTGCTTCTTGCCCTGGCTTTATTTACATTTTCTGTATGAAATGAAGCTTTAACAACTATAAACTGGCAGCATTGCTTGCTGTGGCGACTTTATTTACATTTTTCTGCATGAAAGTAAACACACATTTTTCTGCATGAAATAAACATTTGCTACTAATAAGCCCTTGCAAGTCTGTAGACAAATTGATTTTTTACATTAAATTTTAACACAACACTTAATTTTGACATAATGTAATTTCTCCAAATGGTACTGTCACACTGGGGTTGTAACAAGAATTCTGATGTTATTCTCTTCCCAGGCTGATTAGCTTTATTTAAAAATCCAAACTCCAAAGGCTTGCTACTGACTGCAATTACCTTTGACCTTTTAAACCCTGGTAGTGTGAAAACTGTCGTGAGTAATGAAATGTGTGGTCTGCCATCCTTTTTAAACTGGAATAAAGTCAAATAAACCAACTAATTTGCTGTTGAACTATCATAACCTTTATACATATTTTGAAAATCTGGTGTGTAACTGACAACATTAACCTGAGCTACAGCATACTTTTGATTATCCTTTGAGCTCAAACTTTGTACATTATTTACGTCATTTGCCCAGTCATTAACCATAGTGGGCTGCCTTGTATTTGAAAAGCTATCAATATTTAAATCAGTAACCTGTTTAGCTTTATTGGAAACAACTGGAACTAAATAATTAATACCAGATTTTACACAATTATGTTTCCATGTCCAGTATTTAGGACAGTGTTTTTTTTTTTTTTTTACATAAAAAAAAAAAACATTTAACTGCTGGGATTGGTGGAGTCTATGTTACTGTTGCAATATCAGTATTTACAAGAATGTTTTCATTACTGGCTTCTGATGCTTGCAAAATCTGTTTTTGTCTCCCTACTAAATAGACAGCTTTTTCTAAGGTCTTGGCTGTAACAATTGCATTTAACTTGATAGTTGTATCAAGTTTCTGAACTTATTTTAAATGAAAATAATCAAAGTAATAATGTAACACTGTGCATTTTTGCACCTATATACAATCAGTTTTAACTGTTGAACTTTTTACATTTTGTCTCATGACCCTTAGATTTTAACACACTGTTCAATGAGTGAAACTCCACCCACTGTCTCACCATAACCATTTCTTTAGCTGACGTCATTTAACTTTTCATTAGTACTAAATGCTGCTAAAGTTATGTAAGAAGAATGTGTTATTACTGTCTACAATTCTTTTTGGATAAATAGTAAAACTGTAAATGCATTACAATGGATGCCATATAGCTCTTTGACATAATTGAGCTTGCTAGGCTGACTGTAATCTGAGCTGAGGTACTTGGCAAACTGCCATCTCCATACAAAACATATACAGTCTTAAGCTAATTACATAATGTACTCTTTTTATACATAAGATCTGAATTTTTAACTGTGCTGTCACTTTTACAGTGTAACATTGACTTTAAATTTTACATTTTGTAAACTAGCAAACATTATCTCTATAATTGTCTCTATATTACAATATTGTTTATGCATTTAACTGACTGCTAAACAAAACAATAATACAAAAAAAATATTTGCCAAACTGTAACTGCAAACTCTTTATTCTGCTAATTAATTTGACTGCTAGTTTTGATATACCTTACAAGACATAGAGGCATATGATTACCCTTTTTTCTTAACTGACCACACCCAATATGTCTTTCTGAGCACTTCAGCTATGTCAGCTGAACTGGAGTTTATTTTATCTTTAACCCATAAATCTGCATGTTTTTGTTGTAACCAATTCTTTAAAATCTGTACATTTGCACATATCTCTTTACTGAAGTCTAAACCAGTATATACAGAGCAATTACACTTTGAACTGTTAGTTGCCATAATCTTTGACCTTTGAAATTCTGACAAGACCACACTTGTATCTCTTCTATGTGCAACTAAAATTGATTTGTCTTTAAACAATAAAATAACCTTAAACAATGATAGATTAATGCTCTGAACTTTATAGATAGGTATGGTATGTATTCTTTTACTTAGCACTGAAGTATGTTCTTCAGTTACAAAATCTGCAAACATTGTACTGGATTTTGAAAATAAGAAACTAGGTGAAGTAATGTGAACTTGAGACATTGCTTGCATGTTATGTATATAGACTGTGTTGACATTTGTAATGCTGTAACCTACTTCTGTATTTTGAATTGTATGTATAATATTATGATCATCTGTACTTGAAACTATACTACAACTGAAATTATGTTGAATTTCATATGCTGAAGCATGTACATTCAAACTGGAGACCATACTGATTTCTGAGTTCTGTGATTTAAACCTTTTGCGTTTAGACACATTTAACATTTTTGAACTAATAACCTTTAACTTTAAGAAAACATTTTGAAACTTAAACCAAAAATGTACTGACATTTTAACTGTTGCAGTATTATTTGACATGTTTACATGCAAAACAAACTTTAATTAAGTAATTTAAACTATGTTGAACTGTTAACTAAAAGGTGCATATAAAATTTTACATAACTTTATGGCTTGGAAGAAATGCGAGCCGTCATCTGTAGTTTATTAACGTTTTCTTTGCTTCTTGACTTTATGACATCACTCTGGAAACATGAAAGTCTGTTTAGATATCTCTTAACTGGATAATGTCTTTTATGTTCTGAAGGAACACTGCTTTGATTTAATACTGGTTTGCTGAAGTTGTGTGAGGCTTTTCTGAAGTAAACACTGTTTTTTGCATGAAGTAATGCTGTCTTAATGAGAAACTGTCATGCCATAGGTTTCATTTTATTCTGTATAGAGTTTATAACTCTATTTATGGAAAAACACTGGTATGCTGCTGAAAAGTCTGTTATGAAACAATTGCTGTCACTTTAAAGTGTTAATGAAACTTTTAAGTTATTGCCGTACAACTGTACTTAAAAAACTTAATTACTGCAGCTGTTTTTGTTGGTTTTAATGAAACATGGAGTGCTGCACTTTAATGAAAACAATGTTATTTTATAGTCTGTTGAACACATGAAGTTGAATGAAACACTGCTATTCTGTACATTTCTGTAGAACACACATAGTGTAACCAAGTCTGGAAATAAACACTACCTTTACTGAAAGGGCGGTGTACTCTCCCAAGTGCTGCTGCAGTATTTTTGCTGCATAAACAGTTACTATGAACTCAAGAAAACATGCTGTACTAGAAACTGGATGTGAAAGGGTTCAGCTGCTTGGTGGGTTACAAGAAATATATATCTCTCCTCAGACAGCAGGCTTGTGTGGGCACCATTGTAAGGTTTGATAATACTGTACTGTACCATAGTTAGCTGGAAACACTGTATGCAATGAGACTGAGAAACAAAAGTCTTAATTACCCAAGCTCGTGCTGAATAGGTGTCAGTCTTTCCCTTATGGTTCAAGTCTTGTGCACTTTTAAGAATGAATTCTCCAAACGGTGTAGTTCATTTAATAAGCTTTTATTAAATGTTGACAATATCCGAATACTGTTTCCATTAACAGTCCTGATAAACAATTCAAGTTGCTGTACGTCATATTCTGATTGTCCTGAGCAATGTAAACTGATATAGTCTTTAGATGACCTGCTTTCTGTACTCAGGCTCAAGTGTTTGTCATCTTCTCTGAAGTAACAGGTTGAACGAACTTACTAACCTTAACTGCCCTGCTATCTTGAACCCAGCATATTATATTGCTTTAGTCTCGTAAATGTCCTTATTTACTTTTTTTAACCTTGGTCTCAGGCTTTGTATGTACTTTATTAAAGAACATTCTGTAGCTGATCTTTTCCTTGAGAAAAGAACATTCTGTCTGCACACTTTATGTTTATCTTTCCTTTTTAATAAACTGTCTTTTCATGCTTGGCCAGCAAGGTTATTTTCCTTTCTACTTAACTGTCTTTTATGCATAAACGAAACACAATTTATTTTACCCTTTAGCCTGTCTAATGCCTAATAACTATTTTAAAATGGAAATTCCTAATCTAACAGAGGGTAATGTGAAGACATTCTGAGATATAAATGTCTGTTTGGTATAGCAGTTATGAATATTAAAAATATGTCATATCTGCATTAATAGTGTAAAAACTGTGTTTCCTAAATGTGAACAAATGTTGCCATTGCACATATAACATTAAGTCACACAGTTTATCCATGGGTACATGCCTTCTAGCATTCATGGTTTTGTAGAGTAGTATTGTTGTTTTGAAGTACTGTGAAACTATTGTGCACTTAATTTATGGATCTATATTAGAACCTCGAAGTTTCAAAACTTCAAATGTTCTAATATCGACCCCTATTCAGCAAAAGCTGCAAACATCGAACATACAGAACAGCGAATTTTTTCCTAGGGAAAAAATTTGCTGTTCCAAAACACATACGCACAACACAAGCACACCAAACAAACAGCAATCTACACACATACACCTAAAATCTTACACCTAACCCTACACTAAACTATACACACACCACTAACTATCCACTTACCTTAACCCAAACCCTAACCCTAAGGTCCGTCACTATCGTACACTCACCTCACCCATGCCCTGACCCTAACTCACCTACCCCACCCTAACCCTCACTTCCACACAATCGCGCACTTACCTGACCTGTGCCCTAACCCTAACTCACCTAACCCACCCTAACCCTCACATCCACACAATCGCACATATACCTAACCTGTGCCCTAACCTTAACTCACCAAACCTACCCTAACCCTCATGTCTACACAATCGCACACATACCTAACCCACATCCTAACCCTAACTAACCTAACCTGCACTCAATCGCACACTTACCTGAACCCGACCTGTAACTTTCCACCACAGCGCTGAAAATACCTAAGCAACAGAAATGCATGACTGAATTCTTTCCCTAGGAAAAAAATTGTTTTTTATGTTGCTTCGATATTCGATATTAGAACATTCAATGTTTTGAAACTTCGATGTTCTATTATAGACCCTAATTTACATAGATTGTTTAGTGTCATAAAGTAACAATGTGCCACCCACTCTTGTCACACATCAATGTTAAGCTGTTAAAGAGAAGAGCAATTCTCCTGCTGACACCTCAGATCTGCCTTGCATGCTTACAGGGATGTAACTCCATATTTGACCATAACTGTACTAATTTCTGGCAAACACAATACTTCATAAATCTTTCATAAATTTACAATAAGAAGTCAACATCTCCAGTCAATTCTCTGATATTAACACCAGTGCATAGCCCATTGCCTAGTCTAAAAAAGAGCTCTTGCAGTTTACAATGTTTATAACTCACACTATTTATGAAATGCTGTAGATTATGTAAGGTATGTTTTCTGTGCATAATATTGGAGAAATTCTCTCAGGAAAGTGTGCATAATATTGGAGAAATTCTCTCAGGAAGTAAATTGTTTCTTGGCATTGAAAACTAGATGATGCAATGGAATGAATTATCCTCCTGGTACTCAGCATTGAATGAGTTAATGACCCTTCATGCTGTGAGATTGCCATTACCTTTTTATGAAGGCCAACAGCAGGGAGACAATCATCGTGTCTGTGGCCAGGGCAGGGATTTTTTTTTTAGACTAAAGAGAAAGGGGGAGCTCTAACTGACTAGAGTGAGGATGATCTCACAGACAGGATTTGTGATACAGCTGACTCATATTCCTCCATTAACAATGAATGGTAGCATGCCTTCAGCCAGGGAGACATACTTTGGCATGCAATTGGACATGCCTCAACTTTTAGACAGAACCACATTCTCCCCTCCCTGTATGGGGACACTGACATAAGCCTTGCAGTTCACTGCACCCTCCCATTCTTCAGCACCTGAGCTGTTAATAAACTCAAGTTGTCTGGGTCATAGTCAGGGCACTAACTTTCTTGGTTATGGAGCATGGGGCTATTTTTAAACACCATTTTAAAAATAATCCCCAAAATTGGACATTTGGTTGGCTAAGCAGTCTTTTTAACAGAGGTAAACTACAATTACCAGAGCAATAACAACCAGAGTTAGAGTGAAAGCTAGGTAAAGGGACAGATTTTAAACTTGTATATGTGTGCTGGTGTGTGTTTGATGTGTGCTGAGTGTGTTGTGTAGTGGTAGTGTTATGGAAAAGATTTTTTTATAAGGTAAGATAAAGGTTTGGGGTTGGGTCAAAGGCAGAGTTAGGGAAAGTGTTAGCACACATTAGTAAGGGGGTGCAGGAGGATATCATACCTCTCAACCATACTGAATATCTCATTTTTTACCAGTTTTGAGGTTCAAATGATGGGGTGCCATGATTCCCGAGTGACACCCCTTAATTTCTGAATTCCCCGGCTTTTCTTCTTTAAATTGTTTTCCCTTTTTTTTCGGACTGACGTCATCATGCGGAGGTGTGTGCAGTGATGTCAGCTTCATGAGCAGCCTGTTGGAAAATATACAACCCGTAAACTGGTGGCCAGTGCAAAGTCTGTGGCTGGTACTGTGTTCCCTCCTTATTTGTTTTAAGTTTCAACTGCTGTTGGTACTCGGTTTTCATTTTCAACAGTTCCAGATTATTGGAGTGCTTTTTGCCTTTGACAGGTATTTGTTTACTGTTTTAAGTTACACAGGAAATATCAAATATGATAACATTTAGTTCATATTACTTTTAGGATTTGCTGTCCATAAACTGCCTGGCAACTGCGATAAATTGTATGGACGCTGGAATGTAAATTGTATTGTATTATTGGGGTTACCACAGCTCACAATGTGTTTTTATAGTTTTCAGAAATAAGCAGTCTAATGGAAAGTTGTTTTTTTGGTTTCCTTGGCCATTAGTCATGTATGTGATAATGGATAACTTAAATCAGGTGTTATAGGGGTGAGGATATTGTCACTGATAGTTTGCTATAATCCATTGTGACTAGATTTAGAATATGTAAGTTTTGGCACTGCTAAAGGGAACAGTTGTAGACGTGGTAGCTTGGGTGAAATATGGATTATGCACCATTGTACTTGCCATCATTCTAGTACAGCTCATTTCAGAAATTTGTTCTTTGAAGAGATTGCAGCGACCATGGTGCCCATGATTTTGGCACAATGCTTTGCTCCATCACTCTTATTTTTATGTATTTATTTTTTTGAAAGAGAGTGGTATCACAAGTTCAAAAAAATGACTGTCATTAATGTTGCAGATTTATTTTACTTCAAAAAATGCATGGTAATCCACATCTTTTTGTATCTACTCGTAACTCTTAACTGTCCCTGATTTTGACTCAAGTCTTTTTCTCTGTTTCTCTTAATCCTGCCTATAACTGGTGACTGTTAGAGAAAAGGTGATGAATTAAACTTAATAAAATAATGCCAGACTAATTTTACTTCAGAAAGTGTATATCAATTCACATCCTCTTATTCTGCCAATAATATTTTAAAAGTGCCTCTGGTTATCCTTGTTTATTTCTGGATTTATCATTGATACTGTTGAGATTTTCCCCTGATTGCTTGAGACCTATATATGTACTTTCTAAACTACTAGTACTGATATTAAAAAAATGCATTCCTAATGGAGCCTTTGATTCTTATTCTGAAGATAAGAGATTGAGAGCTATGCAGCATAGCTGTAGATGAGAACAGATGTGGTTGCTTTATTACTGTCTGGGAGGCATTGAGAAAGTGCAATTGCAGTAACCCACTAGAGATAAAAAAAATTTGGTTAATATTTGGCTGTTTGTACACAAAGTGTGTCCCATACCTGAAAAAGATTTTCTGAATTTTTTTTTTTTTTTTTGTTAATTGTCAAGTGAATCTATCTTTCCCAGATCCTCATTAGTAATGATCTGAGCCTTAAGGACTTGTACACATGTACCTGGAGAGTCCACTGCAGTCAAGCATTGTTCTTGGGTGGTAGGAGGAAAATGGAATTCTGGAGAAAACCCATTCAGGTACAGGGAGAATGTACAAAATTGCACATCGACAGTGACAAAGTGCAGAACTGAATTCTAGTCCCTAGGTCCATGAGGTATAGAGATTAACACTTAACCGCCACATTACCTTGTATAACTGGCACTGCATTTTTTTTTTGGTTAGGGTTTTGAGTTTGAGAAGGAGGGTTGCCTCAGATCTTCAGATATTGTGCATATTTACTGATACTGGTAGATTGTAAAAGTTTGAGTAGACTGTTATGATGGAAATGGTCTGAATTGGGCAGTTTTGTCATTATTGGTTCATGCATTTTGTTTCATTGCTTACTGGAAAAATGTTCAAAACAATAAATTTAAAACATACTCTTACAAGTGTGCTGGATTCTACAAGGAATATAATTTAATACAATCAGGAAGGTGTATCAAAGAACATGTGTATGTTTTGTGTGCAAGAGGCCTATGATTTGAAAACAGCCCAAAGGTAATCTTTATCCACCACTGGCCAGATGGATTTTCTTTGAATGTGGGTTTCAGTGTTCTGTATTTTTTAAAAAGATCCTCCTGGAGGGTGGGATCAGATGGAGTGGTATCCAGGAGTGGTGCAGCTGCAGTACCCCAAAAGCCAACTGCTGTGCCTCAGTCTGAAATGGAACCTAGTGGTTATGCTGCAGGGTAATGAGGTATTAAGCTCCAGTCCAAGTTTAGAGTTTGAGGTGCTACATCTCCTACTGTGGATATTGAGGTGAATTAGATGAAGCCTTTGACAGATTTCTTCACAGGATTGGAACAGAAACATTGTAAGGGCTTAAAACACAATGTACATTATCAGCTATAAGCTATCACAATTAGTAGGGCAACAAGAGCAATTATGGATTGTACCGCCTTGTTTCAGATTGTACAGGGAAGCATGTAAAGCTGGAAGAAACATCATATGAGACTGCTTTGTGACATTAGTCTGGATGAAGTGTAAGGAGTGTGAGGTGGACACAGGAGATAACAGTGGACATACACAAGGCCTTCTATGTCTAATCCCATGAGGAAGTAAGAAGAATCCCAGATAGGATATTGTATGGACAGCCAGTCCATAAGATCATATGATGGCCGATGGTAATATCAGGAGACTGCACAACCCAAGATGGGGAACAGATCCTAAAAAAAGAGGTTTGCATGAAATAACCCATATATGGGGGAAGATATTGCTATTCTGTTATCTTTGGTAATTAATTTTGCCATTATAACAGAATGGTACTACAAAGTAAAAGTCTTGGTAAAAATACTTATGTTTATAGATGTTTAGTCTGGAAGTAAGCACACAGGATTAAGACCAAGAGCTGCACTGAGTTTTATTCTTACTGTGCTAGAATTAACTAGACACTATTCTGGGTCATGTGCTAGAATTGACTAGACAGTATTCTGGGACATGTGCTAGAATTAACTAGACAGTATTCTGGAACATGTGCTAGAATTAACTAGACAGTATTCTGGGACATCTGGGAACTGGGTTAGGGTCCTCAGTGGTCTCCTGTTCTGCATGCCAAGTAACTACTTATGAACCCAGGCTGACATAAAAGGGAGAATACCAGCACATTGTACAATAGACAGAGCCAACGGAACTGAACTGATTATGACTGAATAAAAGGAACTGATGTATTTATACATGGGCAGCAAAGGCAAACTCGGTCATCTGAAGTTCAGTTTAGCTCTGTGCTTTGCTTTCTGGCAAATAAAAATGCATTTAAATGTAACTCTAATTTGAGAGCTTGTCCTACTAATTATTGATTCTTGTCCCATAGTCATGAGGTAAAATTTGGCATGGAGACCTATGAATTTAGAATAGTTAAAAAAACATACCTGCCCTGTCTTATGCCCTTAAATAAGGTAGTTGAAGTAATATTTCAATTCAAATTTTAGCCTGCTCTTTGCTCTAGTTTTATGGTATAGTCATTAAGCTCTTACTTTTGTTTGATCTGTTTTTTATTCTTCTTGGGACCTTAAACAGTCAGAAATTATCACTGGCCATTTCAAATGGGATAGAGGCAGTTTTCTGAAGAAAATAATTGAATCACATTTTTTAAATAATGTGTTTCAGAAATGTGGTTGTCTCTTTCAGTCTTTGCAGCACAACAAAAAAGGAAATATTTTGAATTTTTCCCCAACATCCAGATTTTTTTTTATTTTGTCCACTGCACTATATCCACTTCATACCTGATTATATAATTTAGCAAGTGATGTGTGCAGGTTTAGGAAATTGTATCTACATAAAACTTCTGTTTTAAGGTTTTCACAATTTGCAGTTCTTGGAACCACATTTGTATTACTTTAGTAAGAAACTGTTGTGTCTACCATGGCTCATTGTTCGGTATTTTATATTTCATGACTCTGTAGTCAGGCTACAAATGTGATTACTCAATGCATTTATTTCATTTATTGATTTATTTATATGTGCACCTGTTTATTTTTCAGTGAATCTTTACTTGAGTACTTGCCAGAGTTTACAGTCTACATCAAGAACACAATTCATTTCCCAAAGTTTGGATTTTTTAGGTGAGTGGAAACTTAGTAAAAGTGTTTATTTCTCTAGGTAGTTTTGATGGTTATTTTAGCAGACACACTGTAAGACTCAGTGAAGATTATATGAATAATTCTACACTTTCATCTCATAAAATGGTATAGTGATTTCTGAACTCTTTTGTGATTTCTTCATATCTATTGCCTTTTCTTAATATGTTTTAGGTAAACCAGAGGTAATTTGCTTAACATTTTATTCCAGAGCACAAGAAAATGTCTATAGAAGTTCTCATGTGCTATATTAGGAAAAAAGTACATTGTTTAAGATTTCTTGCTAAGGCTTTGCTAAATTAAATAATCAAGTGAATGCAGAAATAAATACTGAGTTTTGTTATCTCCTGAAATGCATACACTGCTAACATTTAGAGATGTGGTATGAGTTACTCAGGTGTTGCCAGACCACTGGTTTGTAAATTGTTTTACAGCATCTCCTTTTGCAGACAACTCAGCAGATACAGCTCTGTACTACATACCATCAGTTAATACATTATACAGCAATAAGGCTATTAATTACAAATCTTTAAAAGTGAACAGCTGCATGGTAATCAATTCAGCTGAATTCAGTGTTGTCTGTTCTACCATTTTATTATATTGTTTTATACTCAAAAAGAAAAATCTAGCAAACCTAGACTTTCCACTGTGTGATACATTAAACCTCTTCAATCAGAGGCAACATGGGATATATGCAAATTACCCTTTAAGGATATCAGGTGTTTTTAGCTAAATGGCAATTCTGAATGTCCATCAGGAATGGAAAAAGAGGGTGTCCCCATCTATTGATGTCATAGTGACATCACAAAATGGGCAGGGGAGGGGGTGGGAATGGTGGGGTTATAGGGGATGTGAGGGGTGTGGCCTTACTTAAGTTTTAGCCATAATGAAAGGTGGCAAGTGGGAGTGTTAAATGAAAGAGCAGTTCTGGTTGAGTTTAGAGCTGAGTCTAGAACAGAAGTTAATTTAAAAAAGGGATAATTAATAGGGCATATAAATAATGCATGAAAACTATAAGAATCAATCAGAAGAGGTTAGAAAAGCCTAGTAAATGAGAATGGAATGGCAATATAGAAAGTAACAATGCAAGGATATTTTATGATTCCCAAGTTTGTAACAAAATGTAGATTGTTTAGTATATCTACATGGAAGTGTTTGCATTGATATTTTCATACCCTAAGTAAACAAAGGTTGACAGCCATTGCTATAGATGCACTAGGAAAGAGGGGTACCTTGGGACATTTTTTTGGGGGGGGTTGTAATAAGTTAACAGATTTAAAAATTTGCTACAGGGTAATTTATCAGAAATGTGGGAGAATAAATTATTTTAACTAAGAAAATGATTCTCTTGAGCTGGAATCCATACAATTAATTGCCTAGACCCTGTAAGGCCATTCTAAGTAGTTTGGGAGGGTGGCCTAATGGTTAAGGTTCATAGGTTCATAGGTTCATGGTCTTGTATGTTAAGCAGAGATCGCCTCTGAGCAGATGATATGCGACAGAGTATAGCTGGAGTTTTTTAAGGCGATCAGCGTAGGGCATCTGCTTTAGACCTGCAATTCTTTTAGTGAGGTATTTCTGTGGCCTTTCCAGTTGTTGCAGATGTCTTGACAGGTACATACCAATTGGAGCATTGTATTCTATAATGGGTCTAATGAGGGATGAGTACAGTGGGACAATGACCTCCTTTTTTCTGGATGAAAAGCCCTTAGTGATGAGGTGTGCCACATAGAAGGATTTCCTGACTGTTGTGGCAATGTGGTTATCGAAGGTGAGACCACTGTCCACCTGTGTCCCTAAGTCTCTTATCACACTTTCAGTGTTTAGTGTACTGCCACCTATATGGTAATTCAATGGTACATGCTTTTTCCCAAAGGTGATAACTATACATTTCTTGGCATTGAGCTTGAGCCCATGGCTCTGGCACCAAGCATCTGTTTATGTAAAGCCCTTTTGTAGACTATTCACATCATTTGGGGATTCAATAATGGCTCCCAGTTTGCAGTCATCTGCGAACTTTGTTAGCCAGAGTCCCTTAGTGTTGGCCTGTACTTCACAGAAGTAGATACCAAACAAGAGTGGTCCCAGGACTAAACCCTGAGGTACTCCACTTGTCAGGAGGTGGATTTGGAGTCAGCTACTTTTACAGTGTGGGTTCTATCAGTAAGCCAGTTAGCAACCCTTTGGATGACGTAGGGATTAATGCCCAGCTTAGTAAGTTTATCTATGATTCCAGAGTGGGGGGATGGTATCAAAGGCCTTGGCAAGGTCTAGATAGGCTGTGTGGATCACCTTACCCTTGTCCATGGCTCTGGAGACTGATTCAAAGAAGTCAGTCAGGTTCAGGAGACAAGATCGGCCCTTCACAAACCCAAACTGGGTGGAGTCCAGTGTTTGAAGGTTGCCAATGTCTTTGTTTATAATTTCCATTATAATACGCTCCATGGCCTTGCAGATAAGGCTTGTCAGACTGATGGGACGGTAGTTTCTGGGATCAAAGGTGGATCACCCCTTGTGGAGTGGGAGTGTTAAGGTGTTTGCCTTACACACACAAGGTTCAGAGTTTGAGTCTCACAAGGGATAATTGACTAGGCTTACAGTGGCTCTCAAGGGCAGTTAGCCTAGTACTAACCTATGAACCTATAATACTGTTGACTTCCAAAAAAGCAATTACAAGGAAATGAAAGCAAAATCAACTGTAATAGAATTGTTGAATGTTATAAAATATATAAAAGAACTGGAGGTTAGATTTTTAGAAAATGGAAGGAGTAAACTATATCAAAATAAATGGAACCTGTGGGAACAATCCATACAGAATAATATTCAGGAGGAGTGATATTTTTGGGAAGGCAGAACTTGAGCAGTCTGTGTAATGTTAAACTGAACAATTGTTAAGACAAAAATCATATTTTTATAATGCGTACAAAGTGGAAAATTTAGTGGATTATGTTTTCTTTTATAATCGATTGTGGACTCGTGTCACTATGCAATGTGTATTGTCAATAAAATGTTTAAAATAATCTCATAACAATGCATTTTTATGAGCAGTATTTCCCTTATAAGTAGAATTTTCTTCACCAACAATCTCTTCAATTTTATTATACGGCATTAAAACATCCAATTTTTATACACAATGTTATAAAGTTTGTTGGCATCTGTTGAGCATTTAGTAATGAATGCTACTGGATGCTTAGTTAAATCAGAGCCATCTCCATTTGTAATTCCATCACTACCACATGACCTTATATCTACACTTTCATCCTTGTCAGAATTCAGAAAGAACCCAGCCATAAATGGTAAGGCTGCAGCAAAAAGATTCATTTAAAGTGATCACAAAAAACAGTGATTTAGAGACACATTAGTCATAATCTAGAAATAGCTCATTATCAGCTAATTTGCATGTCTCTGAATCACTTGGTAATTATCACAAGCACTAACAAGCAGTTTGCTGTGGTAATTGCTGTGGTAATTTCTGCCAGTGGCACATTCATCACTTTGGAACAGGCATCCCCATTCATTCCCCCACATCTCTTAAAAATCTGAAAGTCTGAATTAACTAGATAGGTATGAAAATCTCCATCAAACTTTATTGACAATTTTCTTGCTGATTGCTTATAACATTCATTTACTACCCCATTTGTACCTGAATCTTTATTAATTTTAGGTCATATGATTACTCCTTCAATTTCCTTATAATTAAATTTAATAACAAATGCCCTTTTCACTTCTGTAATATCACCATCCTATATCCTTTTACAGGTTCATAGGTATGTATTAAGCTGGCTGCTCTTGCTGGCTATTTTAAACCTAGCCAGTTTCTGTTTTTGTACTCGGAATAACCTACTCTATTTAGTTATATACTGGCCTCACCCATCCCATGGCTGATCATTATTTATTTCCCCTAATGGGAATAACTGGGATCATACCATAGGTAATTTGTGGGGACACATGCATGGGATAAACCATTTAGGAGCTGCCTCTGTCCATTGGTAGTGCAGGGGAAGTGTCCTGGGGTAAATTTTCTGTTTCTCATCAATAGATTCAAGTTGCACTTGACTATGGATTTTTTACCTTAATTTCAAATGGATTTATTTTAACAGTCACTCTATCTTTTTAACTTGTATTCCAATCTCTGACTGATCTTTTATTCATGTCTAGAGAAAAATCCATATCTAGCACTGAAGGGCTTATAAGTGAATGGGTATACAACAACAAACACTAATGAAAACAGCTACTGAATTCCAATAGATACTGTCACACTATAAGGTAGTTAATATGAAATCATTTTGACCCACTATTGCACTCAGCCACAGAATAGCATAACTTCTAAAAACAAAATTATTATTAGTCTTAGAAATGAGCTATTCCATACTATCGGCACAGCAGTGCATGGTTATGTGCCCTTGTGCATTATGTGATGGTATGACTTATGAAATTGGAATTGACCAAACATATCCCCTGAAAGAAGGAGAAGACTTTAAGAATATTACTACATAAGTTATAGTTCATTGTTTCCTTTTCAAAGCACGATGCTGCTTTTTCTGGCATTTACTGAGGAAAAGAAACAGCTGTGTTATTTTTATTTCTAAATGAAAAATCAATGCTGTTCAAATAGTGAAATGTTATAAATCCATTTGATATTTTTACAAGATTCATCCCCTTTTGTTTTGCTATGTTGTCCTTCAAATAATTCACCTGTCCCCTAAATTAAGAATCAAACCAAACATTTTTTAAATAATTTTTAAAAATAACAAAAGGAATATGTTCAATTAAATAGTGAGACAAGCAATTTTCTTTAAATCTGCAGCTGCACTAGCGATGATGACAGCAGGAAGGAGCGGCATGTGTGAATTAATTGAGCAGTATCACTCAGACCACAGGGCAAGTCCCACTGACAAATTCATACTGGAAAAGCCTGCTCAGTAAGTTCCTGGCAGCTGAGTTGCTAGTTGCACTAACATTTATATTTGGATGCAGTTTCTGAACTATATTGTACACACACACACACACACACACACACATATATATAATATATATATATATATATATATATGTATATATATATATATATATATATATATATATATATATATATATATTATTTTCATGATTTTTAAGTTTGGATGAAATTTCTGAACTATACAGGATTTCTCAATGAAATATTTTTTTATGTTTAGATGAAATTTATAAACTCTGCAGGGTTTGTTTCTCATTGCAATAGTTTTTGTTTGGTTGAAATTTCTGAACAATATTGCATTTGTTTCTCATTGTAGTTTTTATGTGTGGATGAAATTTTTAAATTATCCAGGATTTGTTTGTCATTGTAATAGATTTCATGTTTGTTTCTGAACCCTACAGGATTCATAACAATAGTTCAGATGTTATGTGAGATCATCTAGTGCAGAGGATTTTATCTAAGGGTCATTTTCTATCTGTCCAGTTTCCAGTTAACCTTCAAAGGTCATACAGGGTTTTACTTATGGATGTTATGGCTGATCACCTAACATGCCTCTGTTAGACACTTTGTGGTATGGAAGGTTGATGCATTTGTTTGATTTCAAATATTAAAGCTTTTTCTACTGATCAATGCCCACTATTAGCTAAGTACAGCAGCTAATTTATATATATATATATATATATATATATATATATATATATATATATATATATATATATGTATATATATATATATATATATATATATATATAGACACACCCACACATATAAATAAAATATACATTAACCAGGAAACGTACATCCATTGACAGCAAATCTACTGAATGCTAGTCGATTAAAAAAAAAACTGCCAAAACAACTTTGACAAATATCAAAGGAATAGTTTTTGTAGGTGGAAAGCCTCCCCTGTACCCCCATGTAGGAGGACACACCCACTCTAGTAAACTTTTATATACATTTTTTCGAGGTCATACAACAGAGAAGATAAGAACAAACTCTACCATTTGTGAAAGTTGTTTTAGCAGCTTTTCTTTGATCTAGGAGCATGTACTCTGACCTCCATATAGAATAATAATCATATCTGGTGTATCTGATAGGTGTCTGATTCATGCTGTGATTAACTCACCTTTCTATGTTTGACCAAACCTAGTAGTCATGAGTCATAACTCAGACTGTTGGGAAATCAGAATATGGTTTCACCTTGTCATATGGATAATGACAGGAGTCATGTTGTCTCATAATAAGACATGACCTATTAGGTCTTATTGCTTAATTATCCTCTTGTATATAATAACAATGGACAATATAGGGAGAGAATTGTTTTATCTTTGTCTGAAATGCTTTGTTCAAAAATCAGATAGTGGTTCCTGTTGTAGGACTAACACAATTAAAATTTACTGCGTAATTTTATTTGTTTGTTGACTGATTTTCTTCCTTTCTGTTAGAGGAAACATCGATGAGAGCAGAGGTGCTTACCAGAAAATCTGTGAATTTGATGATGTAGTCCACCTGTACTGCCCCAACTTTAAAATCGGAGATATAGTCAGAAGAGCAGGCCAGAACCTAACTGAACTGGCACATAAGGTACTCACTATATTTACAAACAGTGTAATAACCAGAATAAATAGCATCAAATGAAGAACAACAAATAAAACAAAAAAATATATAAACCAGATAAAACAAACGACCAGGAACCAGGATCCACCACAAATTTAATACAAACTCTCTCTAGCACCTCGGCAAATGCCTTCAAAAGATAATACAAACAGAAAAAAACACCACACATTTATACAATAGAATTAATCAACCTATTTTCAATTAAACAATTAAAACACCTAAATAATTATATACTTAAATAATTAATTAAATAAAAACTGTCCAATTACATTCTCCGTTAATGCCACTAGGGGCCAAAGTGCCATATTTCAATATAAAAACTGTTTCTTTATACAAAAGTTTTTTCTTTATATTAGTACCATATTGAGCAATAGAAACATGTTCTAAAACAGTACCTAGCATGCCCTGTGAGTTACTGTTTTGATACTTTTTAAAGTGCATTGCAAGTGGACTTTAACTTTTCATTCCTAATATCCCTCACATGTTCCTGTAACCTGGTTTTAAAAGCCCTTTTACTTTCCCCCACATAGAACATTCCACATGGGCATTTGAGTGCATATACAATGCTTTCAGTTTTACATGAAAACATACCTTTGGACTGAAAATTCTGTCCATTAATACATTGAAATGTTGTACTCACATATTGACATGTTATACATCTACCACAGGAATATGTACCTGCTAAGCTCAAATTTATATTCAAGCGTGCTGTAGGAGTAAAAAATCTAGCATGGACTAGCATATCCTTTAGATTCTTGCCCCTTCTAAATGAAAAAGTTGTTTTCTTCAAAAACATGTACTAAGTCCCTATATTTAAACAGGGAAGTCCAATAAAGTTGAATAATCTGCTTAAATTCTTCTGCCAATAAATCATAAGTCATAACCACATAGATCTTTCTCAAATGATTTAATTCCTTCTGAAATCTACCTTGATGTTTATTACAATTATTACTAGGTTTATATATAATGTTCTTAAAGAGTAACACTTCCTCAGCATTATAACCCCTCTTTATAAATAACAGATGTTTTTTTTCTAACTCATTTACCTCATTAGTATTATAATCTCTTTACTCTCATTAATTCTCCGTACGGTAAAGATTTTAATAAATGTGGAGGATGATGGTTGGTTCCATCTAAGAAGTGTAAACCATCCTCAAATTTACGAAATACCTTAGTAATAAGTCTTTCATTTCTTCCTCCTTCAAGATATACATCTAAGAAGTTAACCTTATTACCTAGTTGAAAACCATCAAACTTCAATGAAAATCTATTTTCTTGGAGGGCATGATTGAAAATACTAAGTTCTTCCCTACCCCCCCTTTACATATAAAAATTAAATCATCAATATATCGACAATATTTCACCACATATTTTTTGAAAAATTATTTCTGGTACAAAAATTCCATTTCAAAAAGCCCCATCATGATGCTAGCATACATGGAGGCAAAAGCTGCCCCCATGGCTGTACCTTTCAACTGGTGATATATCTGTCCATCAAACTCAAAATAATTATTTCTTAGACAAAAATCAACCAATTCAATTAGATAATGTGAAAGGGGACTATCTCCCAAGGATTTGTTTAATGCTTCTAGCCCATGCTGATGATTAATACTTGTGGACAGACTCTTCACATCTGCTGTTAACCAATACATGTCTTTAGACCATTTAAGCGGTAGTACCTGTTCTAAAAAAATCACAACTGTCTTTAATAAAAGATCTTTGTCTAGTAACATATGGTAAAAGAAAACTATGTAAAAAATATACCCATATTATTAAGGAAATAGTTACATGCAGACACAGTAGGACAGTAATTTGTGGTGGATCCTGGTTCCTGGTCGTTTGTTTTAAATAGCATCGAATGTAGTTTGTGAGTAAGTTCCAACAGACTGCTTTTTCACTGACCTGTTCAAAATAGTTTTGCAGACAGATTAAAACCCATCCAAAACCTTTCATTTTGTGTCTATTTGGATGTTATTCATCAGCATTTTACTTATTTGAATGGCTATAGAAACAATGTCAAACTCATTTAATGACTGGGATTATGCATGGTAACTTGTGTAATGCATAGTGTATGAAGCAGTGTAAACAAATGATTGTACAAAGAAACTATGAATAACAGATCACATTATTCCATTGGTGTAGCTACAAAAAAATATCTGAGGGAGTTGAAAGGAAGTTAACATGCTCCATGCTTAGATTAGTCATGGTACTTTGAAGAGTACTACAATACACTGAGCAGCCATATAAAATACGCCCTTAGTGACTGAATGTACAGTAAAGTGACTTTTCTTAAATCTTTTAACAAACATTACACAGGACTCAGAGATATTTACAGACAACCTTGGTTGTGCACAGTGCGTTTTGCAAGACTGTGCACCAGCAATGTAAGTGATTACTTAAAGGATAGTCTCTATGCCCATATACACTTTTTTTCTGAACTATTGACTAGCGATACTCATATAAACAAGCAGTAGGCATACGGTGCTTAAGATAGCATGATCATGCATTACTGTATATAGGATGGATTTACACTAAACATGCTGAGTGACACATAATAATAAACTGTCACAACAGCTGGCCACTTATTGACTTGGTTTACTGATTATAACACCAACTTCTTTAAATAATGTAGAGAACAAGTCAGGAGATGGATTGTACCCATGACAGTTGATATATAAGCCACTGTGAGGAAATGCTTACTCAGACTGGTTGGGGTTATCAAAAAGTAGTAGAGAATCATCAGACAACCTATGCAGAAGATTCTGTAGGAATGAGAAGTGCACTAATTGGTTCTGTGAGAGAGCAGCAGATGCAGGGAATAGACCACCAAATTACATTAAAGCAACTACTAGTTTAGATATTTTTAAGAACAGCCTGGACACTTATTATGGAAACAACTGTTTTGGTATATTGGCAGGCTAGAAGGGCATTCATTTCTGTGCTTGAAATATTTGTATGCATGTATGTGTGTAGTAAATGCCCATGAGTAATTGGTTTGAAAATGTGAAGATCAAATAACTGGCTGTACAAGAGCAATGACATTGACTCACTGCCTGTATGACTGATTGGTAAACTACAAGACCAAATGACTCTCTGTTGATAACATAAGTGACAAATGAGCATGAAAACAGCCACACATACATACTTTGTGTATGCAGCCATCTGATTATACCATAATAAGCTACAGTACGAGAAAATGCATGTTGTCATTAGCTATCCACACCTTGCATCTAATGATCAGCAAGTCACTCCAGTGACAGCTTATTAACAAAACTATGTAGCAGATCTGTACTACACTGACTAGTCTGTTATATTTATCCACATTCTGCGAAGTGGCCAAACTATGTCTTCTGATTGGACCTGTTTGGATTTGTCTTCATTTGTTCTTTACTTTTACAGGGAGGCATACTAGGGATAATTATAAACTGGAATTGTAATCTGGACCGTCCTCCCTCTCACTGCAAACCACAATATTCCTTTCGACGTCTGGATCCCAGGAGTAATCAGGTTAATTCAGGCTACAGCTTCAGGTAAATTCTATGATTTGCTTACCTCAGAGACACATAAAATCTAGGAAAGCATTAAAATTGGAATGTTTTACTTCCAAACATACTATTCCCTTGATCACTGCTACAAAATATCTTTTGCAGTCACTTTTTTTTCTAAAAGTTGCATTGACTGATGTTATCAACCTTCTCTACCTATCACTGTAATATGTATAATATTTTGCTCTGTTATAACACTTATTTCCACAAAGTAATCTTCAGAATGTCTGCCTTCTCACTATAATTATCATCACAAGTGTAATATTTTGAAAACACTTAATTTTTCTTTGAGTAGAATTGTTTCAACAGTTATCACTAATAACATGGGAACTCTTACTTTACTCTGTCTCTTCTTTGGTACAATTCTCCCAGTAGTATGCACTCTGTGACCTTATGTTAGTCACTCTTCAAGATGTTTTTTGTTAATCTGAAGAATCAAGGCCATTTGCATTAGTTCTACATTTCACAGTTCTATGTAAAACCTATACTGCCTTGAGCTACCTTCACTTTTTTCCAACTTGTAATATCAGCTGAATACCCTTAGAGTTCCCAACTGATTCATTTAACATTTTCTCACTACTTACTTTAATGTGTTAAAAGCTTTACCACTTTTGATTAGAAGGTGTCATTTTTTTTGCAGTAGAAATGGCTACTTTTACCCTGAAATAATTCCATTTTTTGTATTTTGCTGTTTCAGATATGATCTTGTCAGGTAATATATCTTCTCTGTATATTAATAAGCATTTTTGAAACAAACAGGAGCCACTGAACAAAAATCATGCACAATAAGGAGTCTGTTCAGGAAACGACCGTACTGTGATTGATTGTGATCTTTGTAAGAAGTTAAAGAAGCAAAAGGCTAAAGGCAGTGTTTGTTTTAGAAGAGGCTTAGTGCCATAGCAGGTAAAGTTCTTAACAGTGGAGCTCTAAAAGTTTCCAACAAAATAAGATAGCAAAGACAAAGAAAATATCCAACATTTGTTGGCAGAGAGTTCAGGGATAAAAAAAAAACCCATAAAAAGCATGACAAATTGATGACCTCTAAATAAAGAAACACAAAACATGAGTCTTCTCAAATATCAGTGAAATGAGTTGAAGGTATCACCTTAAAAAAGACATCTGGGACTAACACTGATGACCTTTCTTTGCTGGTTTCCTCAGCCACAAAGGACCTGTTGTGAGAAGATAAGGCATCAATGAAGTCACTCCATGAATAGTGTCATTGTTGAAGGCATGCCCTATAATATATTCTGCAATATATCCCTGGCTGGATTACTAAAGCTATCCTTAGCTAGCTGAATACCATATCCGTTATTTAAACTGGATAGCTTCTCAGGGCACACAGGAGCTTTATTCTACATTTATACTTCCATAGCAGCACCCACATATTCCTCAAACCAATAACATTAGTTGTCTCAAAAAGAAAAACAATCAATAGAATTATTCCCAATAGTAACACCCACTCTAGTTTACCACCCAAGACTCTCTCTAAAACTGTCTTAATCCTTGCCCCTTTACCTATCAGATTACATCTCTACAACCAACCCAGTACCCTTGTAACATTTTCTAATCTTTGTTTACAACACATATCAAATAAGATGCCCCTAACTCAGATTATTTTTATTATTCTTCATCACTCTACTAGCCTTCATCACCAATTTTAAAAATCCAACTACTTCAAATACTTAGGACTTCAACCAATCTTCACAAAGAATATAAACAGCTACCAGCCTGCCTTTCTCCATAACACCCTATCTCTACAAACAAACAAACAAACAAACCATATCTGATTTATTAATCTATAAATATCTCAAAACTAAGTATTCAAATTTATGATCAAATACCAAACCAAGACCAAAATATAACTGGCCATGCTCTTCCCTCTGTAAAATATCAATTAAACAAATAGCGGAGATATTCACTGCAAAATAAACCAGTCAACTAATATATCTCAACAAAAAACAGAACCCAAACTCACCTAACTGAATACGAACCCAAGTAGTATGTGCAATAAAATCAATGACATACATGCCAACCTTGCCACATACTCTCCTGAAGTAATCATAGCTACTGAAACCTGGTTAAATAAGAAATAAAGGGTAATGAGTTCACCCCCAGAATGCAATATACTCAGGCACGACAGACATACCGCTCAACTTGGAAACATCAAAAATCTGGATAAAGGCCCATGAAAAATAGGTACAAATCTGTAGCTGATTAACATCAATTGTGCATACACAACTATATAACTCCACTCACTACAATGGAACTGTGGGATACCAACTTTCAAATGCAAACTGAAGAACAGACAGACAAAATATGGCCCCAGCACAATCTCTGCAGAAGTAGAAGTCATCTAAATAACATATTAAAGAGAGCTGTAAGATCTGTAACTAATGAAGAGGTTGCTGCTAGTAAACAACTTTATATTTTATTGTTTCATCTACAAATAAAGTGTCTGTTGTTGCCCTTGAGGAATACATTTCCTATGTTGCATTAAAAAAATGATAAGTTAGTAATATTGCAATAGGGAATGGATGGCAAACTGATAACAGGTTCATAGTTACTAGGTATCTCTGCCAAAAATGACATTCTCAGGACAGCAGCAGCATCCACCCCTTTTATAATCACAGCACAGTACAGTATCAGCAATCCATCTACATACTGTGGGAGTAGAACCCACAGCCTTCTGCATCAAAAGCAAATATTCTACCTGTTGTGCTACTAACAACGCAAGCCGACTTAGCATAACTTAAGCAGCACTAAACTTCTCTAACCCTGAAGAACTATACAGTGCAAGAAATCTGGAAAAAGCCAACATTTATGGGGGGGGGGGGGGCAAAGGTCCAAAACCAGAGACACATTTTAAACATTACTTGTATAATCTTAGAAAAGTTGCTAGAATAAGATGTTTTGTGTTACCATGCATTTCCTGAAAGATAGGAAGACTGAAACTTAAATGGCATCATTATTTAGTGAATTTGTTTGTCGCTCATTTGCCAGAAAAACACAAATTTTAAGAGGAACAGATCAAAAGTATGAGCTAAACATTCTGTAAAACTTTGGACAGTTGATAACTATGGTTAACTCCTTGAAACACAAGTGATGGTTGTATGGTTGAGATTTTAGGCTCTTGCTACCTGTACCTAAGGTACAGGGTTTGAGTCTAAGTAATTCTAACCACCAGTTATACCTAACTGGGGCATTTTAAACACACACACACACACACACACACACACACACACACACACACACATGCGCGCGGTCTGGAAGCTAGCTTGCCACACACAGTCTGCAAGCTGCTTGCCACACACACACAAAGTAAGCTACTGAAATAAAAATAAAAATAAAAAACACCACCAAAACTGTACAGAACAGTAACACTTGACAAAACTTTATTGTAGAAAAAGATTAAGCGCTTTCACCCTGTGGCTTCCAGAGCTTCATCAAAGTAAATATTAAAATTCAAATGCAAGCTTAAATAAACTTCTTAATACAGTAACATGATCAATGCAGTAGGGAAATGGATAAATACTTATTTAAAAAGACAGTATATCAGTATGAGCAAAGTGCTGTGTTCAATACAAATCACCTTTAAAAGCACATATAAATGTATATTAATTCACTCATAGCAAATTTTTATGAAGTGCTAGTGCTAATAAAATAAATATGTTGCATAACTTAGTTAAAAATAACTAATGTAAAATAGTTGGGTAAAAATTTTAGGAAAAATTTTAAACAAATACACACTGGTTACACTACATAATACCTACATTGTACTATATGTATTTAGGGAACCAAGGAACCAGAATAAACAGACCTTAAGTATAATATTTTCAGATCTCCAGTGCCTTTAATTTTAACACCGGAGCTAATGAGATATTGTCATTTATGCCAGGATAAACAGTGGCATTAGTTCTTAGTTGCCACTCAAACTTTAGTTTCTCAAGATATAGGTTCAAGTCTCCACCCATACCATAATCAAACATGTTGTCAATGACAAAGAACAGAAATTTTTTTTAATGATTTTAGTTCTTAGAATGCATATATAATGCAGTCTCTTTTTTCTCTTTCTTGATGTCTCTACTATGTTCTAATATCCTTTCTTTGAGTTTCCTAGTGGTTTTACCCACATAGAAAACAGGGCAGGACATACAGGTAGTTAAGTAGATCACCATCTTGGTGTTGCAGTTGCATTTATCAGGACATGGAAGGGTATGATAATAACCATCAATTGCAACATATGGACCTATATTAATAAATTTACAGGCCTTGCAAGCATTACACTTTGACATTTTAGAGACTAAACCTCTTGTTTTTGTTTGTTGCTTTTCCAGTAAGTTTGTAATGTTAGTACCCCTACTATAGGTAATTCTAGGAAACAATCCTAGGATGTTCATCTTATCTTGATCAAAAATTATCTTCCAAGTGTTATGAACTATGGATGTGATTGTCAAGCCATCCTTGTTGTATGGGATAACTAACATGCTATCAGTTGACAAAACATTTTTGTTGTTGTTGTAACACCTGGTCTTGTGTTTAATATTGGAATAAATCTGTTGTTCCTGTTCTGCATAACATAATTTTTAGTTTTAATCAATATTTTAAATGGGTATCCTCTGTCTCTAAACATGCCAATTAATGTATATATCTCATTCTCAAAAATCAGTGTCATTACTTGTTAATCTTGAAATTTGTACCATTTGTCCTTTCACTATGCTTTTCTTTTGATGGATAGGATGGCAACTGTTATAATGGAGAAAGGAATTACAATACATTTCCTTCCTAAAAATCATTGATTGTAGTTTCTTGTTAGTCCTGTCCCATAGCAGTCTTATATCAATATAATCTATACTCTCTACAGCTACCTTGCATGTAAACCTTAAAAATGAAGTAGTATAGTTAAGATAAGTGATAAAAGATGCTAGTTCTTCCTGGGTACCTTTCCAAAAAAAATCAATATATCATCCAAATATCTTAGCCATGTTATAATTTTGCTGTAATAAATTGATGGGAACACACATTCCTGTTCCCATTGGGCTAGCATCAAATTAACATAAATAGGTGCACTTTTGGCCCCCATGGCTACCCCTGATATTTGATGAAAAAGTTCTCCCTCTAAACCTACAAAATTGTTGTTCACACCAAGTCCATTAATTCCACTAATAATTGTCTTTTAACATTGTCTAAATTGTTTTTTGCCATTAAGGTTTCCTGAAATAATTTCAAACCTTCATTGTGTGGGATAACTGTAAATAAGTTCATTACGTCAATATTGACAAATAAAAAATCATCTGGAATTACAATATCCCTCAAAATCTGTAGGTAGTGCCATAAATCTTTTAGTAAATGAACATAGTTGCTTAATAATGGTTTGTACCAATAATCAATGTATGCAGCCATAGGTTCTATTTTGGAACCTGGTGCTGCCACAGTAGGTCTAAACGGTGGGTCTTGTAAATCCTTGTGGATTTTTGGAATCCCAAAGATATAGGGTGTTACAGGGGATTCAACAACCAAATATTTGTATTCAACTGAATCCAGTACTCCTTGGGTTAGAAAATCATATAACATCCAATCAATTTCAGCATATGCTCTACACAATTCATTGTTTGAAACTCTTTCATAGGTAGAACTATCATTCGGTAACTCATATATTTTAAATACATAGTCATTGTGGTCCATCAGAACAACCCCTCCCCCACCTCCCTTGTCAGGTTTCATAGCTCCAACATAGTGGTCATTACACAATTGCTTGAACGCATCCTTTTCGTTACATGTTAAATTATCACTACCCTTTGTAACATTGTGAAAAATATCACATATCCCTTTCTCACATGTAGTGTCAAATAGTGCAACAGAATTATTCATTGTTAGTAAAAAAGTGTTACTCTGATGAAGCCCTGGGAGCCATAGGGTGAAAGTACTTAGTCTTTTTCTGCAATAAAGTTTGTCAAGTGTTACTGTTCTGTATGGGTTTGGTGGCATTTTTTATTTTTATTTCACTAGTTTTGAGTTTCTGCACTTTTGGGTGTTTTTTCTGGTATTTTTTCAGTCTGTAAACTGCCTGCCACACACAAAGTCTGCAAACTGAGTGCCACACACAGACACAAAGTCTGCAGGCTGCCTGCCCCCCCCCCACAAAAAAAGTCTGCAAGCTGCCTGACACACACACACACACACACACACACACACACACACACACACACACACACACACACACACACAAAGTCTGCAAGCTGCCTACCATTTAGTACCACATATAAAGTCTACTGCAAGCTGCCTACCATTAAAACACACCTGCCTGCATAAGTCTGCAAGCTCCCTGCCATTAGTAAAAGTTGCAATGCCTGCACGGAAAGCTTTTGCAAGTCACCGCTAAGTAAATACCACAGTGAAAGTAAGCTTCTGCAAGCTGCAGCTTAGTAAAAGCAGAGTAACACAGTGAAGCTGCGATGCCTGCACAGAAAGCTGCTGTAGTGAACAATAACACAGTGAGGCTGCCGTTAAGTAAATAACACAGTGAAGCTGCATTAAGTAAACACAGTCTGCCCCTCTGAAAGCTGCCATTAAGTAAAAGTGAAGCTGCGATGCCTTCATGCTAAGTGCTGACTTTGACTTTGAAAAGTAATTTCTTTAAAAAGTAAAGTTTCTCTCACTTTTAGCTGGAGAAGCTGAGCTGTGCAAAGATGTGCTGTGCAAGGTCCACAAGTAAATTAAGATGTGCTGTGCAAGGTCCACAAGTAAATTAACGAATGGCAGGCTGTCTGTTTGCCTCGTGGAGCTGACGTCATCGCGCCTGCCCTACATGTGATGGCGCCAGGAGTAAAAAAAAATAAAAAAATAAAAAAAAAACGGGAAATTTGGAAATTAAAGGAGCTACTTGGGAATTCTTGGCACTCCAATATTTTGCCCTCAAAACTGTTATTAACCGAGGAATTCAGTACGGTTGAGAGGTATGATTGACAGACAAAACAAGCATGCAGTTGGTGTAGCAATCATCCATAAAAATTCCATGACCATCATCTTACTTCTACAGAAAATACCCACATTTAACAACGCTGAACTTTTAATAACACTCCTAAAAATTAACAACAAGAAAACTGTATGTTTAACAGGAATTTCTATATCACCAGGGAATAACACTGATAACTATTGAAAGCATCCAGTGTTGGATATCCCAACAAATTAACCATGAATCTGTAATACTTGGAGACTTAAATATAGACTGGCCACTCATAAATTCCACTACCCCCACTGAATCCATAAAATTGTACAACTTCAGACAATTAATAACCGCACCTACTAGAATCAACAAAACTTTATGGAGACACTCAACATTAGACTGGATTCTTAGAAACAAACCAGACAAACTGACAAAAGTAGGCTGCCTCTTAACTAGCATAAGTGACCACATACCAACATATACCTCTAGAGCTCACCATAATCTAGATAAACATGTTATCTATAATCAAATACAAAATGCAACCAGTTTCAGCAAAGATATTTTCAATGACTAAAACAATATAACTGGAATGTACTTAGACCAGTTATATTTAATAACATAGTCTTACAGACCTTAAATAATCTAGCACTAGTACGTAATAAAAAAAGTAAAGTCCAACCCTGCACCATGGCTGACAAAAGAAACAAAAAAAAATCATAATGAAAAGGGATAAAGCTAGAACAATTGGTATAAAAATAGAATTCAAAATGCCTTCCAGCAATTTAGACATCTTAGGAACCTTGCAAAACTCCATGTCAAACAGGATAAGCAAACATACTATACCAACTTACATGACAAACATAAAGAAAACCCAAAACTTTTTTGGTCATCACTAAATAAACTACTCCACCCTGGCAAGGTCACCACTCCACCTCCAAATACAGACAGTAGGACAGACACTATCCCCACCCAGTTTAATTCCTACTTTATACAATTGATATTATGTCTCTTAGACACTAATATATCTGCCCCCCCCTCTACCCCGTGCAATCAAAACCACCCACAGCTTTTCAGATTTAGTCTAGTACCCACCTCACTCATAACGAAGTTGCTCCTTCTACTAAAAACTACTTCTATAGCTGTAGACTAACTACCGTCAGACTACCTAAAATGGCTGCAGAAGTCATAGCCTTCCTTGTGTCCATACTAATTAATAGGTCCATAGCAGAAAGATACGTCCCATCAGTGTGTAAAAAATCTTACATCATACCACTGCACAAAGATGTCACATCTACAGTGTTTAATCACTACAGACCAATAGATATTCTCTCCCCCCACTCCAAGATATTAGAGAAATGCATCTATATGCAGCTAATTCAATACCTAACCTCAAATAACCTGCTCATAAAAGTACAACATGGCTTTAGGCCCAGCACAGCACCACTACTGCTCTACTACATTGACCAATATAGTAAACCAATATAGAAACAATGGTCTGCTTGTGGCCACCATGTTCTTAGATTTGTCAAAGGCATTTGATACGGTCTCGCACCACCAACTGCTCATTCGACTCTTCTCAATAGGACTTCCACAATACTCCTTGTTGTGGTTTCTTAGTTACCTGTCTGAAAGGCAACAAGCCGTTAAATGGCAATAAACCTACTCATCTTTTTAACCAGTTACTACTGGTGTCCCTCAGGGCTCTATCCTGCCTCCTCTCCTATTTAATTTATTTGTTAATGACCACCATACCTCCACTCACCATGCTAGTTTATTTCAGTTTGCAGACGAATCAGCATTAATATGTGTGGCCTCAACAACAAATAAGCACCAAGACATTTCCCCCAAATCCTTCTCCTCTGTAGAAACCTGGATCAAATCATCAAACCTCCTACTCTACCTCAAGAAATCTAAGTTAATGCTTTTTACCTCCAAAAGTTGCCAAAATCAAAAGCAATCTTTTACCATAAAGTCAGCAAATTATACTGTCATTGAAACTGCAACTTACAATAAACTTCTAGGTATTACAATAGATGACAAATCTGAAATATGACCAGCATATACTTCACACCATTAAATCTATACACCAGAAACTAGGCTTCCTTTATAGGATCAATGGCTTCCTTACAGATACTGCAAGAAAAACTCCAGCCACCACCTTCTTACTGCCAACTCTCTTATCTGATGCTCCTTTCCTAACAAACTAAAGCAATACTCAAAGAAATAAACTTGCTTCCTGCCTCAATAAAACAACTAAATTTGCCACCAATCTCCCTCATAGGACCCACCATTGTCATAGCTTAAAGCAATCAAACTGGCTTGTATTACACAACTACCTAACATATTCACAAGTAACTATAGAACACAAACTTGTTCATCATCCAGAAAAATACCCTGCACTTCAAAACTTATCTCCAGCAAGGGACCGCTGCTCTATTAACAATTTCTTATTACTTACAAATAAGTCAAATAATGTTGCAGGTGACTTGCTCTATTCCTAATAAGTTGCTAAACTCTGGAAAATATCCCTTTTATGTCCCACCACTGGGCAAGAAATCAAAGAGGATCATTTCAATATTCACCAAGGACATATAATTATTTACAAATTTTCAGCTTACTGGGATGGTAATATCTCCTTTTGTCACACTTCTCACCTCCTCCTTCGAAGACTCAAGCTAGTTTATCAAGTGACCCTTGAGAAACGTTGCTTGAGAGGAATGAGCCTATCTGGGAATACATTACCCCATTCCCTGTCTTGAGATTCCGGCTGTCTTTGCATTGCTGACCCCATTACAGTGTTGTACTGTCATAGGTTCATAGGTTCATAGGTTCATACTAGGCTATCTGCCCTGGGGCAATTATAAGCCGAGCCCGATTCTGTATGGCTTACGCCACCCCTTGATTTGAGTATACTGTGCCCTTTTTAAGGTTTAGTTTACTATGCTTCTGTCTAATAGTGACACGGGAGTAATCCCTGGGACAAACCTACGATCCCCCATCCACCTATCGAGATTCTTCTTGAACAGATTCAGTGAGGTGCTCTGCCTCACATGAACTGGAATTCTATTCCAGAGCGAAGGGAGCCTCTGAGTTATGAACCTGTCCCTCCAGCAAGTTCTATTTATTTCTGTGCTGAGGTTCAAGTCCCTCGAGCGTGTGTCTCTAAGGGATTTAGATTTACTGAGGTGGAGCATGTCCATTAATTCTGGATTTGACATAGCTTTGTATGTCAGGCATAGATCGCCTCGAAGTAGGCGGTATGCAACTGAGTAGAGCTGGAGTTTTTTTAACCGATTAGCATATGGCATCTGTTTGAGACCCTTGATCCTCTTGGTGAGATACTTTTGGGGTCTTTCTAATTGCTGCAGGTGTCGGGTAAGGTACATCCCAAAAGGGGCATTGTATTCTATGATGGGCCTGATGAGGGATGAATAAAGGGGCACGATTACCTCTCTTGATCTAGATGTGAAATCCTTTGTGATGAGGTGGGCTATGTAGAAGGTCTTTCTAACCACTTTGGCAATGTGGTTTTCAAAGGAGAGATTGCTATCAACTTGGGTCCCCAGGTCCCTAATAACTTTCTCTGTACTTAATGGGTTTCCTCCTATGTAGTAATTTGTGGGCACATTGTTTTTGCCAAAGGGTATGACTATACATTTTTTGGCATTTAGCTTTAAACCATGGCGCTGGCACCAGTTATCTGTCTCTGTGAGACCTTTTTGAAGGATGTTTGTGTCAGCTGGAGAGTTGATTACGACGCCCAGTTTGCAGTCGTCTGCGAACTTGGTGAGCCATAGTCCTCCCACATTTGCCTGTACCTCGGAAAAGTATATACCGAACAAGAGTGGTCCCAGGACAGAACCCTGTGGGACGCCACTTGTGACCAGTTTCGAGTCTGACATGGCTCCAGCAACTCTCACTCTGTGGGTTCTGTCTTTGAGCCAGTTTGCGACCCATCTTGTGACATAGGGGTTTATATTTAAGCTGGATAGCTTATCTATGATGCCCGAGTGGGGTATTGTGTCAAATGCCTTTGCAAGGTCCAGATAGGCTGTGTGGACTACCTTCCCTTCATCTATGGCTTTGGTGACAAAAGAAGTCAACCAGGTTCAAAAGGCAGGATCTGCCCTTGACAAAGCCGGACCGGGTAGGATCTAGTGTCTGTAGGTCCCCCATGTCTTTGTTTATGAGCTCCATGATGATCCTCTCCATAGCCTTGCAGACTAAGCTAGTCAGGCTTATGGGGCGATAGTTTCCAGGGTCCGTAGAGGCACCACCTTTGTGGAGTGGGACCACTGTTGCTGTACACCATTCTGTGGGCACATATCCTGTAGTGAGGCTGAGATTGTATAGCTGTTTTATTTGAGGGATTAGTTCCTCTTGGAGTTCATGTAGGACGCAACCTGGGATGCCATCTGGTCCCATGGAAGCAGTGTTTTTTGCTTTGGATATGGCAGCCTTCACCTGAGCATCAGAGATGTTTGGGAGGCAGCCCTCTGCCGGGATAGATACTTGCTCTTTTGGGGGGGAGGGGGTGGAGAAGTTTGCACTGAACCTGTCTGCCAGGATATTGGCGATGTCTGTGGGTTCAGTGTATTTTTTGTCATTTAGAATCAACTCAGAACAAGTCTGGGAGTTGCATCCCAGGTTCCTAACATAACTGAAAAAAGCCTTATGATTGTCTTTGGTGTCCTGTGCAATTTTTCTCTCGAAGCTGGCCTTGGAGGATTTTATGAGGTATCGTAATTTTTTGCTAGTACTGATCAGAGATGCCTTCCCTATTAGTGATTTTGCTCTATCATGCAGTAGCTTCCTCCTTCTGTTGTACAGTTTATTTATGGCAGGGGTCCACCAGACTGGACGCCTGCCTTTGGATGATTGGGTCTTGGTTTTGTTTGGGATAGCATGATCCATGCATTCCTGGAGATGTCCGTAGAGTGCGTTTATATAGGATTCTGCAATTTGGGCCGTAGTTTCCACTGGCCCTGGGGCCTTGAAGGATTCCACTTTGGTTTTGAGAAGTGAGAAGTTCACTTTTGAGAAGTTTTTCACTGTGGTTTTCTGGGCTGGGGGTGGGGTCGGGATGTGGACATCCAGTGAAATTAATTTATGGTCTGATCTTACCAATGAGGGATATACTTCTGGTGTGGAGCATAGAGTCCCCATGTTGGTAATGATCAGGTCTAGTATGTTGTCCCCTCTTGTGGGAGTGGTGACTAGTTGTTCCATAGCATTTGAGTTTATAATTTCCAGGAACCTTTGGGCTAAGGTGCTGGGGCTTGAGTAGTGCTCCCAGTCAATGTTTGGGTAGTTGAAATCGCCCAATATAATGGTGTTCGGAGAGATCTTCATGTTCTCCAATGTTTTCAGGAAAGCCGAGTGGGATTCCTGACTTTGAGAGGGTGGTCTCTAGGATGCTATAAACTGAAAAGCAGTCTTGCCCACTGTTAGTTGCACATGGATGGTCTCCGATACTTCGTGCAATGCCACTAACTTGGAGGTGTGGATATCCTTGATAAATATGGAAACTCCCCCTCCTTTTGTGGTTTGGTCCGGGTTTTGGGGCCGAAAAGCATGATATGAGGTATAGCCTGTTAGTGCTGGGGTGCTCTCTGGAGCCTTGAACCAGGTTTCTGTCACTGCACAGATATCGATGTTCTCCATACTGAGGAGAGCTTCGAGTGTGTGCATCTTGAGGTTAAGACTTCTGGCGTTTAGCAGCATTACCCTTAGTTTCTTGTTCCTTGTGCTGTCTATGGGGGTGGGTTTGACTTTTGAGCCTTGCCTAAAAAAGGCACTATGGGGGTGGCAAGAGCCTTTGCCAATATCCGAAAGCCCACTGGTGACAGGTGCAAGCCATCCTTAGCGAAGCAACGTGGCTTGTCGAGCATGTCATCCCAGGCTGACAGACACTGGATCACCTTTGAATGACACCAAAATTTTAGCCAATTGTTAAAATCGATCATTTTGTCTTTGTACTGTGGCATCATTCTAGGTGAGGGTAAGATGCTGCTCAAGGTCAGGGTCATACCAGCCTGGGTTACATGAACAGAGAGCTCCTCTATGTCTCTTTTCATGTAGTCCAGGGATGTACATCTCAGGTCATTCACACCAGCATGTACAATGACTGAGTCATACTTGTATTTGCTTTGGAGTGACCTGAGTGCTTGTGTTATGTGGCGGATCCTAGCACCCGACAGGGAGCTCACCGTGACCTTCTCTTTATTCAGCCTGGTGAGTGGGACGTCAGTGTGTCTGACAATAGAGTCACCTATTACAAGAGTATCAGGTGTGTTATTCAGCCTTAAGGGCTGTGGCTGCTTGGCACACTGACTTTGTGGGCTATGTGTTGTGCGTGTTTTGTTTTGAGGTAGCGTTTGCTTGGATGTCTGCTTTGGAGGTCTCTGTTGCTTAGGTAGATTTTTATTTAGAGGCTCCAAGTATGTTTTTGTGTATTTATGTGTTTGGTTCACTGATGTGGTGGGACTATGTGATACTGGAATTGTGTTGTGTGAGGTTACCTTCTCCTCCTGACTGGTTACACCAGTTTTGAGATGAGAGAGCTCAGCCTCCAGTTTGGCTAAATAGTTACATCTCTCACATATATTTGAACCTGTTTGGAGGAGGAGAGGGTTGTCCATGTACATGAGACAGTTGTAACATTGCCTCAAAATTCCCAGATTCACCAGCTGGACTGGAGAGGAAACCATTGGCTGACCTTTGGACATGCTAGAGTAATATAGGGAAACTGAATTTAAGACAGGCCAATAGAGGACAGGGTAATCGTAAAGAGTATAAGTGTAAGTAGTGCTTATGGTTTAATAGTGCTAACTTGTAGGATTACTTAATTGGACCAGTGAAGGGCCTTAGAATGAGAATATGGTGTTTAAATTGAGAGATAGAGCAGTTCTAAGGGAAAAAGTGAAGAGCAGACTTTGTGGAGCCAGGAATAGTTTAAACCCAATTAGGCGGCGCTGCCCGCTGTTGTGCTATGCACAAACACGTGCAAAACCGTGCAAAAGAGGGTTTTAAGAGAGGAAGATGAAGGAGTTTGGAATTGACCCAAAATGGCCAATAAAACTACAGTTTCAAGTCAGTAACCACTCCGACAGGGGCAGGCAGGCTGCTCAATGTTTTTCACTGCCACTGATCAACAGAGACTTCCCTTTAGCCCAAGCAAAAAATGGCCTCCAAGAAACTTACAAACAGTTCAAGAACAGCAAGCCTGTAACTGAACTTTTTTAAATCTCAGAAAAGTGGGAAAAAAGAAAGATTTTTTTTTTGTTTTTGTTTTTTTCAGAGATAGCAGAGGTTCACAAGTATCAACAAGTTATAACAGTGCAGTAAATGACCCCACACAAGAGTGCTAGGCCAAAGACAGATAAAATGCAAGTTTTGAGAAAAAAACAATTTTAAAAATAAGTGCAAACAGGAAATTCAGTAAACAGCTCTAGGTTGTGCTCTAAATACAGTTACTAATGCAGAAATCAAGTTTAACAAGCCATAAAATGCTCAAAATAGGCGGCTATGCAGAAAAACTTAGCAAATAAACAGAGGACAAATACTTAAAATCTCAAAAGTGGCTCCTTTCTTCTCTCAGCATTTTCTTCTCTTGGTGGGTGCTTCACCAACAGCCAACAAGCCTGAAAAGATGCCAAAACCACGAGGCAACCAGGTTTTAAGAGAGGAAGATGAAGGAGTTCTGGAATTGACCCAAAATGGCCAATAAAACTACAGTTTCAAGTCAGTAACCACTCCCACAGGGGCAGGCAGGCTGCTCAATGTTTTTCACTGCCACTGATCAACAGAGAGACTTCCCTTTAGCCCAAGCAAAAAATGGCCTCCTAGAAACTTACAAACAGTTCAAGAACAGCAAGCCTGTAACTGAACTTTTTTCAATCTCAGAAAAGTGGGAAAAAAGCAAGTTTTTTTTTGTTTTTTTGTTTTTTTCAGAGATAGCAAAGGTTCACAAGTATCAACAAGTTATAACAGTGCAGTAAATGACCCCACACAAGAGTGCTAGGCCAATGTCATATCATTTGCCTGTAACCCTAGGCTTGGATTTTGCTGTCTGGCTCCCTGTAGCCATCGATCCCTCTCAGACTCCTCCTGCCATCTACTGCAAATACTTAGCACCAGGGTCTTCCTATCATGGTATGGTTTCATCATGTTTACATGGTGCAGTTTGTGCATCTGCCTCCTGCCTAGCAGTTCTACCATGTAGTTGACATCACTGACCTTCCTTACCACTTTGAATGGTCCCCCCCAAACTGCCTGCAGCTTATTGTGTCTGACAGGAATGAGAACCATAACCTGCTGCCCAACAACATACTCTCTAGCTTGAGGATTCCTGTCATACCAGACCTTTTTCTGCTGTTGGGCTTCTGGCAAGTTCTCCTGGGCCAAGCCCATGAGTTCCCTGAGCCTTGTCCTGAGGTTTAGGACATATACCACAACAGACTCCTTGTGGGATTCACACTCACACTTCCACTCACTGAGAATCAAATCTAGAAGTATCCTCGCCCTATGCCCATACAGCAACTCAAAGGGTAAAAAACATATGTTTTCCTTGGGCACTTCTCTGTAAACAAACAACGGATGGGACAAATATTGGTTCCACTCCATCTTAAACTGGTTTACAAATGCCTGTATCATGGTCTTTAGTGTAAAGTGTAACCTCTTCACAAGACCATTAATCTGGGGGTGGTAGGGGGTGGTCTTTAGGTGCTTCACCCCACAGCATTCCCACAGACAAGCCAGCAGGTCTAACATGAAATTGGCACCTCTGTCAGCCAGTATTTCTTTTGGGAAACCTACCCTGCTGAAAATCTCTAGCAAGGCATTTGCCTGCTTTTCTGCCTCAATGGAGGACAGAGCCACTGCCTCAGAGTATCTGGTAGCATAATCTATTACCACTAGGGTATACTTCTTTCATGTGGAACTTGGGTTACTCAGTGGCCCCACAATATCCAGCTCTACCCTCTGAAACAGCTTCTCAATCACACGCAAAGGCACCAAAAGAGCTTTGACCTTGTCTGCTGCTTTGCCTACCTTTTGGCACTGCTCATAGGTCCTGCAGTACCCTGTTACATCCCTGGAAACCCTAGGCCAATAAATGTTTTGCATAATACGTCTCTTGGTATACTTTATGCCCATATGACCTGCAAAGAGAATGTCATAGTCTATGGCTAGAAGTGCCAAATGGTAGGCTCTGGGCACTACCAACTGCTGTATAACTCACTCTCTAGCCCTCCCTCGGTTGTCCACTCTCTATACAGTAACCCTTTGTCCAAGTATACAGAGTCCACCTTTCCCTAAGAATCAGGCACCTCCCTGGCTACCTCTCTCAAGCCTTGTAATGTAGGGTCTGACAGCTGAGCCTGTCTCAACTCTCTCTTTGTGACCCTTCCCAGCTCCCCTTCCACAGGAAGTCTGGTATCCACTGACAGAAGTGCCTCACTGTTAGCCTGGGTACCATTACTCAACTCTGCCCTTGCAGTCACTCTGTCCAAGGGAACATCAGTAGCTACCAGCAACTGTGACTCACCTTCAATCTCACTGCTACAGGGAAGCTCCTTCACAGAAGTAACCACCTCACCAGACCTGGCTTCAAGTGTGCAGTCTGTCTGTGTGTCCCCCAAGGCTACCAGACCTACATGCTTGTCTCCAGGCCTGACTGCATGTAACTACATGCACACAAGGTACTGCATTATCAAACTCATTCCCTAGCAGGACATATGCAGGAATAACTTCAAACACACCTACTTGCTTGCTTCCTTTTCCACCCTCCCAGTCAAGGTGAACCCTAGCCAAAGGTATATGGAATGGGGTCCCTCCTAAAGCTCTGACTGGAGTAGACTGCCCAAGCAATTAGTGCTCCTCTGTAACCATTGCAGGCTTCACAATGGTTAGGTCAGAGGCTGTGTCTCTCTTAGCAGTGGCCTGTTTCTCATCTACTAAGATAGGATATAACCTTTTGTGGTAGTTTCGTACCCTTGTTGTCTCCAGACAACTTACCACTGGCATTCTGTCATTCCCACTTACTGGCACCTCCTCCTTTTGTTCCCCGCATTGCTTCCATGAATATCTATATGCTACATGACCCGACTAGTTACATGTAAGACATTTAACCCTTGATCCTGGCCATGTAACTGAACTAGTGGCTTCCCCTGATACTGGTGAACTCTCTTGGGGCAGTTTAGGTTGCCCACCATGGGTTCCCTTAGATCTATGTGCAGCACGAGGTATCTCTTTCCTGTGTAGTGTCTCCCTTTTTCCCCATCCTATCTCTGGTGTTGCATTCTCTGTCTCCCAACCAGATTTTCATGCCCTCAGTCAAAGTGCTAAGGGCTTGTTCCCTCACCAAAATATCTGCCAGCCCTTCGAAAGTGGTGACCTGACACCCACTCACCCACCTATGAAAATAAGTGCTTAACTCAGCAATATAATCACACACACTTTCATCTACCTTGCGTCTATGCTCTCAAAACATTTTTCTATAAGCTTCAGGTGTTAACTTAAAGCAGTCCAATAAACAATTTAAATTTTTAACAGTATTATAATTTAAGCAATCAGCATCAGACAATTTAGAAACAGCAGTTACAGCTTTACCATTGAGTAAGGGAGTCAGGAACTGTATCCAGATCCCTTGGTCAACATTATACTGTTTACACACCCTTCCAAACATATGAATAAAAATATCAAAATTATCACCCTCTGCAAATTGTGGAAGACATTCACTGAGCTTTTTTCTTCTGAGGTACAGTTACGCCCTTTCCCATTACCTCTATGACCCTGGTGAAGAGTCAGCATCTCCTTTTCATGTTGCTTCTGCCTCTCATTTTCTTCAGCCTCCAAACATCTCAGTCTCTCATTTTCATCAGCCTCCAGATGTCTCAGCCTCTCTGCTGATTCTAATGCCATCTGTTTCTCCTTTTCTTCAGCCTCCAAATGGCGCAGTCTCTGCTGATTCCAGCTCCAATCGTTTGGCTTCCAGTTCAAGTCTGTTTAACTCCAGAGAGATTTTTATGTCCTCAGAGGCAAAGTTGAACTGTCCATTTTCTGAGAGTTGTACATCACAAAGGCCAGTCTGGTTGTCCTCCTGGTTGCTGGTCTGTGATGCAGCTGTGGTTAAGGCTGAAATCATTTTTCCTTTAGTCAGGTTGGCATGCCCCAGTCCTTTGGCTTGGCACATCTCAGCCTACTGGTTCCTTGTCAGTTTGCTATAATCCTCTGCTGACATCTTTGCCTGCTCCCCCTGACTAACTAAGCTATCAAAAAATAAATAAAACTATTGTGATATGAAACTCTGAATGTCAACTATGTGGTTACTTGAGAGTACAGACACCTTCTTTAGTGACCATTATTTACAGGCTACAGGAGTTCAATATCCACATCATTGAATCCCAGTGTGTGATGTAGTGATCCCACAACTGCCAGCCAATATGTGATGCCCCACCACTTGACCAGTAATCAAGGAGTCTCAATCCTCACCACTGGCACCAGTGGGGGATGTACACTGGGAGGTTAACAAGTATGCACACAGTATTTCCAGATGCAGCTCTGTGCATCAAGTACAGTTTCCCTTAAGAGCACACAGAGACCAGTCAGTCCAGGGCTGGTTTCTCCCTCTTTCTCCAGATCCCCAATAAGACTCACCACTGGCACAGCTATAGAGTTGAGATCTCAGCTAAGTGACCAAGCCAAGACCCCCAGCACCCTCTCTGTCCAACCAGTGCTTTGTGTCTCTGCCCAAGTAGCTGACACATACACACTTTGAGGTTTGATTTACACACACACACACACACACACACACACACACACACACACACACACACACACACACACACACACACACACACACACCTTGGAAAGGCTGGCACAGGTTTACTAGCTATGCCCCCTTCTGCCCAAGCTATAAGTTGTTATTACTGCCACCAGTCACTCCTTATCAGCTACTTTACAACCCTTAACAAAGGGTGCCCAATCTTACTGTGTAATATTAATATTAACACAAATAGTAGTTTGATGAAGAGTAAGGGTATTAAGAGTGGCCCACACAGTGTCACCATATAAATATGCAAGTACTCTCACAACCTAAATATATCTACACAGATCAGCCATAACGAAAGATTTAAATATATTTAATAATAAATAATAAAAGAACAAAACAATACAAATATGTATTCACAATGACATCAGAGTTTCAAACCACAGGAAATATTTAAAACAACATTGCAGGACAATTGCAAATAAATAATAAAAATATCTAAACTAAGCTTCACTTATTCTTGACTGTATCTAAGAGAGTTACTATACTCTAAAAACTTACTAATAGAGAAAGTCAGATGTGGTGAATGGATCTTCTAGTTGTTGTCAGGCCCAAGACAGAATGCCAAATGCTCTGTCCCACTAAGAGACTTCTCAAATTAATATCTTCAATATTACTGCTGGCATAGCTTGCAGAATGACAAAATGTCTTATCCTCTGACTCCTAATTCGCAGGTGAAACCCCCTCTGTTGGAAGCTGGCAGTATTTAGCATCTACCTGTAAAAATACATAGACCTCAGATCTTTGGCAGATGCTGGAAGTCATAAAACAATTGCATTCCTTAACGCTTTCAGAGGTAGTAATTAGTTCACTTCAAAGACAATACAGAAAGCTTCTCAGCACAGACTCTGTGTTTCTAGCTTCATTGAAAACTGAACAATACCATCTTTTATTGATTAGCCTATAAAGTAATTTAATTTCAGCTATTTTCCTAAAGTTTGCTGACTGAATTTAGCCCTCCAGTTTCCTCTGTTAACATACACATTTAAACAGTTACACTAGAGCATATACATTTCTGTTTTCTGCCAGTAGGGCACACTGTGGATACATTTCAAACACAAACACTTAAAAAAATACCTTTTCAACACACATGTCTGTACAAACCAGTTTGGTATACACATGACAAACAAGCATCTTTTATAAATCATTTCATATTCACCAAGGACATATAATTATTTACAAAATTCCAACTAGTTGGGCTGGTAGTATCTCCCCACATAAATAAAACTCTCTGACAAACTCAGTACTTTTAAAGCACTGCTTAAACAACATCGTAACCAATCCTGGTCTTGCACATGCTCATCATAAAGTTAAGACTTTCCCTGGGATTCAGAAAGCTCTGCATAGCATGCAGGAATAGTGTAGGAGCTGCTGGAGGCAATATGGCTGCTGAGAGATCCAGGAACAAGTTCCTGGGACGTGCACGAGTGCTCCTGCACTATTCCTGCACAGACACGGAAAACCATGCAAATGAGGTGAATGTGTGATCCAGGAAGCTGGCAGCCAGCTGTGCAAGACTAGTGTAATCTGCAGAAATGTACTCGGTTAGTAACCGAGTACATTTCTGCAAACTACAAAACGGAGCCATCACAGCTCTAAATAAAGGGTGTATATAACGTGTAAAGTAATCCAATGGCCAAATATATGGCCATTGGCATGGAAAACAGTTGTAAAAATAAAAACAATAACTTTTATTTTGTTTTTGGCCGATTTCAGCTGTTTAAGTGTAGGGCAGTGGTGCACAAATGGGATCGGCCCGAAAATAAAAAAAAAACCTTGAAATAAGCATTCTATCCAAAATCACAATTTTGCCATTATACTCAATAGCAGGCAGAAAACAAAATGGCCAGTGAATAGTGGTTGCTAAGGGGGAAGGCTGAGTGTCAGACTTGTAACTAGGCATTAGCGGGCAATCCTATGCAAATGCAGGTGCTGGAAGACCATGGTGCAAGCCTAAGAGCTAGCTGACATCATAGAGGGGTGTGTCAGGCATACTGTAAGCTTATTGGAGCCCTGTGGCTCGGGTTTGCCCTTAGCTTAGCAGAGCTAAGCAAAGGGGTGTGTCTGAAGCTGTCAAGCAGACTTTACATTGCCTAAGCAGGTGTGTGTGCCGTGCACTGTGTTTTAAAGGAAAACAAAAATAAACAGGAAATAGCGGCTCCATGCACATCTGAGCACTGTGTTTGCTCCGTGCACCCCTGGGCTTAAACAGGAAGGCAATGGGAAGTGAAAACAGCAGTAGGAAGGTAATCAAGAAGAACTAGCATAGCTGGCAGGTGAAATGTATCAGAATCAGCCAATTACACAGACAGTAGCCCAGCCCAGCACACCACTATAAATTATACAAACACCTTTCCCTCTGTTTTTTCCCACAAACTCTACACCACCAGTGTACACAAGCGGGGAAATTTTACCAAACAAAAGCAACAAAATGATAGAGGCTGCAGCAGCTATCATGAATCAACATGTGGACAAGGCTGATGGTAGTGAGGATGAGAATGCTGATGACCAACCCATAGTGAGGAGAAGGAGAAGAGTGTACAGACCCAGGGTAACCTATCAGGGGCTACATGAGCTGGAGATAGAGGAGCGCTATAGGGTGGACAGGGACTTGCTACAGCAAATTGTTGAGCTGTGCCGGCCACACCTTACACACAGAACCAACAGAGGGGAACCCATCCCAGTGGATACCAAGGTATGTGTAGGCCTAAGAATACTAGCCACAGGTACCTTCCAAAGGCCAACTGGGGATATCATGGGGATCTCACAGGCATCAGCATCCAGGATACTCCACCAGTTCCTGAATGCCATGTCAGCACATGCCGGTGAGTCATGTATATTTCCACAACAGCTGTGAAGCGTTGACCATCAATATGCATCTATTCCACCAAATAGCGGAATACCCTGAGGTAGTGGGTGCTATAGACTGCATGCACATATGCATCAAAGCTCCACCAGGTGAGCGAGGTAGGGTCTACATCAACCGCAAGGGCTTCCCCTCCATCAACTGCCAGGTCGTGTGTGATGCCCACAGCATTATAATGAATGTGTGTGCTGGCTGTCCTGAAAGCTATCATGACTCCCACATCTGGCATATGACACAGCTGTACCAGAGATTTGTCAATGGGGACATCCCTTATGGCCACCTAGTGGGGGATGCTGGTTATGCACTGGAGCCATGGCTGATGACACCCATCAGAAATGCACACACACCCGAATAAAAACTCCATAATGAGGCACATGCACAGACCAGAATCATAATAGAGCATGTGTTTGGGATGCTCAAGTCATGGTTCCGGTGCATGGACATATCCAGTGGAGCCTTGCAGTACTCACCAGCTACATGTACCCAAATTGTCATCGTATGTACCATGCTACATAATATGATCCTGCGGAAACAGCTGCAGCAGGAACAGCATGGAGCAGGACCACACAGCCCCCCACCATTGCTAAGGCCTGCACAGGCACAGAGCGACTTGGAGGAGGAACTACCTGAGCCTGCCCCAATAGGCAGAAGGAGGCATGCTCAATATGCCCAGGCCATGGCAAAGAGGCAAAGTATAGCACATACACTGACACGGTAGGAACCCAGGGAATGACACCTCTCTCTGACTCACACATACAGTAAAAGGAATGCCAAACATGACACTACCTGTGCTTAACCATGGATAGGGAGTGTACTATATGCATCCAACATAGTTAGCCCTCCAACACCATCCTCAATACTGGCACAGCCACAAGGTAAGTCACTCTCCCTATCAATTGCCGAATGGAGTAGTATGTTTTGTTACATGTATCTATGGTATGGATGTGAGCATGCAAGGGAATGGGGTGGCTGAATGGGATGCCAGCAGATAGTAGACACCTATAGTGGCAGCATGAAATCTGTAACAACTACTGGTGTCACCATAGTAGCCAGTACTAGACAAGGTGACAAAACTCACAGCAGGAAATGTGGTGGACCATGTGTGTCCATAGGACACACACACATGCCAGTCAGGGAGGCTCACATACCCAACAACAGTCTCAGCCAGCAGGACAGGCATAGAAAAACACAAACAAAGGCTGTGCTAAGGCCTCTGATTGATGGTTATGGAGAACATCCCCCCTCCAGACCTACACAGACAGACTACAACAGGTCAGGCAGTGGGATGTTAGTTCTGAAGGGTAAGAAGTGAAATGTAGGTCAATCAAACCTAAGACCTGTAGTACACTGATATGCCTCTAGTCAGCACGATAGGTCAGAATACAGAATGAAATGGAGTACCTGAAATACCAATACAGTCATAGCAAATGTGTACAAGTGTCAGGTGTGCCCCCTCACCTAATCCTATGCAGAAATGTAGTAACATGTGTGTAGGTATAATAACAGTGGAGCACAGATTACCTGAGCCAGCCAAAGTAGCAGGATAGATTGTAGCTTGTGTACAATATGCAGGGCTGCATGTGTTAGGTTGGTGTGTGTTGTACATTGTGTGAGAGTGATCAGTATGTAGGCATGGTGAGGTTTGTCCTGGTGGCCATTAGCTAGTACTGCCGATGACAGGGCCAAGTTCCCACAACTGCAGTGCTAAAAACAATGCAGCCATACCTCCCAACCTGGAAACATCAAAAATCAGGACATGGTCCATGAAAAATAGGTACAAATCTGTACGCTGATTAACATAACATTTGCATACATAATTAAGTAACCCACCCACTCCAATGGAATTGTGGGATACCAACTTCAAATGCAAACTGAAGAACAGACAACCAAAATATGGCACCAGAGTCCCCCTGCAGCCATTCCAATGTCCCTTTACCTGACTATTTTGCCCCATTTGCCATAAACACTGTGGGAATACTGCTTTGCTTCTACAATGATTATTTTGATTTTATTTTTATATTTTATAGCACAATGCACAGCAAACACTAAGAAATCTGCTAAACAAAGCAACACTTTCTCACAATGAAAATAGACTTGGCATTAAAATTTCTCTGCCCTTGAAACTCACATTCATTAAAACAGCATTGAAACCCACACCACATCCAAAGAAAATGCATCTGGCCAGTTGTGGATAAAGATAACCTTTGGGCTGTTCAAATCATAGGTCCCTGGCTTGCACACAAAACAAGAAACATACATACGTTCTTTGATACACCTTCTTGACTTTATTAAATTATATTCCTTGTATAATACAGCACACTTGTTACACTTAAGTTAGAGCGCATTTTAAAATTTAGTGTTTGAACATTTTTCCAGTAGGCAATGAAACAAAAATGCATGAACTAATAAGGACAAAACTGCCCAATTCAGAACATTTCCATCATAAAAGTTTACTTACACACACACATATATATATATATATATATATATATATATATATATATATATATATATATATATACACACACACACACACACACACACACACACACACACACACACACACACACACACACACACACATATATATATATGGATCACCTTCATTTCGTCGACAGTTCATTTCACTGACCCTCAACTCAGCAGGCCCAATTCACTGAAACTTCATTTCACTGACACTCATTTCATCGACAATGATATATGGCCTACTCCCCACTGTAGAGTAACCCTGGAGTTAGAATATATAGTAAGGGGGATGTGGGGGACACAGCCCCCCACATACTGGGGTTCTATAATGTTTTTTGGAAATAGTTATTTATTGCACTTGTAAGAATGCATCTGTATACTGTAAAACGTTTATGATATGTGGGGGGCTTTGCCCCCCCACACCCCCCATGGTGAGGGGATGTGTCCCCCACACCCCCTCTTATTATATATTCTAACTCCAGGGTCCCTCTACAGTGGGGAATAGTCCATTTATCATTGTCGATTAAATGAGTGTCAGTGAAATGAAGTGTCAGTGAAATGAAGTTTCAGTGAATTGGGCTTGCTGACTTGGTTGTCAGTGAAATGAACTGTCGACGAAATGATATATATATATATATATATATATATATATATATATATATATATATATATATATATATATGTAAAAATAGAATGACTGTAGTGTAAGCCATACGCATCTTAAACAGCTTCTCGCACTTATTTTCAAATTTCAGTTTTTTTTTTAGGGGGGGGGGGACAAAAGGCCAAAAATCAGGGACACATTTTAAACATTGCTTGTATAATTTTGGAAATTTGCTAGAATAAAATGTGTTACCACCATGTATTTCACTGCAAAGTCTTAAACCCAGGACCCTGTGCACTACAGTCAAAGCAATATACCACTATGCCAAATCAGCAGTTTCCAGAAAGACAGGAAGACTGAAGCTTAAATAGCCATCATTTAGTGAATTCAGTTCTCACTTCTCACCATAGCTCTCAACCTCTTAGCACAAAAAACCTGGACAAAACCAATAATGGGGGAATACAGCCCCAAAAATAGGGACACATTTCAAATACTAATCTTCTAAATTTAGAAAATTGCTAGACTAAAAGGTTTTATTACCATTTATTGTCTGAAGAATATGAAGTCTGAAATTCAAATGCCTGTCATTATTTAATTAAATCCTTCAGTGATTTGCCACAAAAATCCTGAAAACCACAGTTTAATGAGGAATAGAACAGAAATATGAGGCATACCACAGTTTAATGAGGAATAGAACAAAAATATAAGGCATAACTTCACAAGCAGTAGTGACTAGGGACTTTAGGCTCTTTTTATCTGTACCCAAGGTACAGGGTTTGAGCCTCAGTACCTGTAGCCAGCAGGTGTATTCTGCTGGGGGCATTTTCACACACCCACACCCCCTTCATTACTTTGTCATTAAAGCAAACCAGAAGACCTAAGCAGTAAAACTAGAAAGCAACATGTCACACACCCCCTCACTCAAAACATTAGTGCTAAGCAGTAAAATAAAAAGCGCCAGTTTGCCGTTAACGAAGAACTTCATGAAGCAAACCAGAACACCTAAGCAGTGAAAGCAAAATGTTATTTCACTTTGCCTTCAGAATATCATGCGAGCAGTTCAAAAGCCTTCACGAGCAGTCAGTTCATACAGCGTTAACCTGAGTAACCTTACCTATGCAGCAGTTTCCAGCCTTCACAAGCATGTTAAACCAAAACAGCAGTTCAAAAGCCAAGAACTTCATGAAGCAAACCAGAACACCAATCTAAGCAGTAAAACCAAAAAGCAAACCCCTTCACCCAAAACGTTAGTATCAAGCAGTAAAAGCAAAAACGGCCGTTTGTCATTAGCAAAGAACTTCATGAAGCAAACCAGAACACCTAAGCAGTGAAAGCAAAATGTTATTTCAGTTTGCCTTCAAACATGTCACACACCCCTTCGCTCAAAACATTAGTGCCAAGCAGTAAAAACAAAAATGCCAGTTTGCCATTAGGAAAGAACTTCATGAAGCAAACTAGAACACCTAAGCAATGAAAGCAAAATATTACTTCAGTTTGCCTTCAAAATATCATGAAACAGTTCAAAAGCCTTCACGAACAGTCAGTTCATACAGCGTTTACTGAGTAACTACCTTACCTAAGCAGCAGTAAAAGCAGTTTCCATTTCCAGAACAGCAGCTTGATTTCATTCAAACAGAAACCTTTCCGCGCTCTCAGCCATGATGCTCCTGCTGGAGCTGACGTTATCGTGCACATGATGATGTTAGCTCCAAAAGTGCAAAAGCAAAATTTTTTAAAAAGAAAATCGAGAATGAAGTGGTGCCACTCAGGAATCATGGCACCCCATTATTTTGACCGCAAAGCTCAGTAAAAACCGAGTAATTCGGTACAGCAAAACACATTCCAGCAGTAAGCCATAGTAAATGTTTGGAAGTATTATCTGTCACCATCTGAAAGATGGACATGGCATGAATGCAGGCCCAGACATACAAACAGTACACAGGTGGAAGTACCCCAGACAGACAGTGTATAATATGTTGCTGTCAAATGGACACACCTTTGAAATTGTACATACAGGTTAGCAGCACATTAGTTGAGTTTGCAGTATGGAATACCAATGTCATCTGGCCAAACACTGGCAGGCCACAAAGGTCACAGGTATGAAGTATTGAGGAACTGCTGATGTCCCTGCACAAGCCAGCATAAGTGGAATGCCCCGTGCATATCTGTGAGTCAGAGGCAAGTAGTGTCCATAGCACACATGCACCCAGCTCACCCCACCATCTCCCACAGGTACCGCTCTGGTCTTATCCCTGCTGTTGGGAATGAGTACAATATAACCCCACCTCTGTATGGCAATAGCCAAATAATGCAGCATGCAGAACAGGTGTCCCATGCAGGTGTGTCCCTAGCTGCAAGCAGCACCCTGCCAGCATCCACACCACTGGATGAATAATGACAGAATGTATTGGCATTAACACCTTGTAGACCTACCCTGTCACCCCAGGGGAATATAGTGTCTTGCAGTCTGGGACTGTAGGAGTGACACAATGCAATGGCTTGCTACAGCTGGCCTGCATCACTACCAAATGGCCTACAGTCCTCTGCCAAAGGCCTGTGTCTCACCCATACTGCCAATGTATATTATGTCATGGACTCCCAAATAACAACATAACACAGTCCACAGAACCCAAATACAAGGCCATGTGGACAAATCCCAGTAACATGTCCACCATGTCCTACTGCATGAACTGTGGACCAACACCAAATTACTGCTGGGCTGAGGTGATAATTATAGGGAACTTATCAGATAATGTTTGCATAATGTTTGAAAGAGGATAGAATAATGGGGGGGGGGTATGAGCATGGACAGCATGGAGTGTGTGAAATCTGAAACTCAGCCATGTGCACATACTATCCCTGCCTGCAAACACAGTAATGGGTGGCTACATACCTGCTCGTAAACCACAATGTGAGGGGGTAATGTCCAGAATTATGACCCCTTCCTCTGGGTAACCTGGGTGAATCTGTACAGCTGTGAGGTATGGCCACAGCAGGGTATGGCCATACTGTCAAGTCGATGGATGTACAAGCATGAGATCCTCAGCCACCACTGTACCAAGGTGCTAAACCATTTACATAGACCCATCAGCAAGTGTCTTCAGCTTCCCCTCCAGAATGGCATGATTGTGCAAGAATATGTAGGCTGCAGTCCACAATACTGGACACAGCTGCATTCACCCTGTGCTCCCCAGGACATTATTGCAAGCAAATATGTATACCTGACAGTACTTGATGACATAAAACATCACAGTGTAAAACAGTGCATATGTCTGAATATCTCTGCTAACACCAAGCCCATGTAGCAGAAGCAGCACAGACACAGTTACCTACAGTAACCCACTATCCTTTGCCCATTTTGACCCCATATTGTCAACCGATCTACAGATATCCTGCAGAAACAGGTTGCTAGCTGTAGGTATAGAGCACAAAAGCCTGCACTGGAGTACAACCTACCTGGAATAGATTCACACATTCAATACAGAAGGTCATACTGGGCATGCGCCCACACTTAGAGAAACAAAGCCCATGTCTGACAACAAAATACTGAAAGGTCATATTGGGCATGCTCCCACACTTAACAAAAATGAAGCCCATGTCTGGCAACAACAGTGGACTATACATATCTGACAGTCACAGATGTTTGTGCACCCACTCCTCAGTACACACCAGTCTCATGCTTTGCACACACACATTGGATAGGAATACACACATATATCCAAGAACAACACACTATAACAGGCCAAAAATTACACATACATAGATGTGTGGAAGACAGTGACAGACAGTGACAAAGAGTCTCCCATTATGAGGCCTGTCCCACTCAGCACACATCCAATTGGTTAAAACCACATGATGTATAAATGTCAATCACTGTAGACATTTGCCTCTGGTATACATCAGAACTGTAGTAGTGTCTGTGGTGCTTGTGATAACTGTGTAACATGACTGTACAAGTCAGTAGTCATCTAGCAGTTGTATACACATACCTATGAAATATAAACCTGTGTGTGCCTGAGTATTGTGTGTCTGCTTCCAGATAAATGGGTTATGGCCCATGCATACACTGCACTCCCCATTGCCCTACTATGGCAAGCCTGCTGATGTCTTCACCTTGAAATACACCTTTGGGGAAGGAGTAGCCCTATAAGGTCCGTGACGCATGCTATAACTGCGTAATGCTGTTGTGTGATGTACTAGTTAGGTAGGAGTTCTAATCCCAGACATGATAAGTGTGTGTGTGTGTGTGTGTGCTTGTCTGTGTAGGGAACAATGCTTTTGAGGCCTTTCACACTTACTGCAATTTCAAATGCCCTACTTTGGCAGGGTTGCTGATGTCATTCACCTTGAAATACACCTTTGGGGAAGGAGTAGCCCAGTAAGCTGTGGTGCATGCTAGAACTGTGTAATGTTGTAGTGTGATGTACCTAGTTAGGCAGTAGTTCTGTTCCCAGACATGGCAACTGTATAACTTTGTGTCTGTCTGTCTGTCTGTCTGTGTAGGGATCAATGCTTTTGAGGCCATTCACACTCACTACAATTTCAAATGCCCTACTTTGGCAGGGTTGCTTATGTCATTCACCTTGAAATACACATTTGGGGAAATAGTCGCCCACTAATCTCCATGGCGTGGCTATAGTATGCTGTACTAGTGAGGTAGGTGTTCTATTCCCAGACATGACAACTGTAGAACTTTGTGTGTGTGTGTGTGTGTGTTTATCTGTGTAGGGAACAATGCTTTTGAGGCCATTCACACTCACTAAAATTTCAAATGCCCTAGTTTGGCAGGGCTGCTGATGTCATTCACTTTGAAATACACCTTTGGGGAAGGAGTAGCCCAGTAAGCTCTGTGGTGTGTCTTATAACTGTGTAATGTGGTAATGTGATGTACTAGTTAGGTAAGAGTTCTAATCCCAGACATAGTAACTGTAGAACTTTGTGTGTGTGCGTTTATCTGTGTAGGGCTCAATACTTTTGAGGCCATTCACACTCACTACAATTTCAAATGCCCTGCTTTGGCAGGGCTGCTGATGTCATTCACTTTGAAATACACCTTTGGGGGACGAAGTAGCCTAGTAAGCTCTGTGGCCTGTCCTATAACTGTGTAATGCTGTAGTGTGATGCACTAGTGAAGTAGGAGTTCTGATCCCAGGCATGGCAACTGTGAAATTCCGTGTGTGTTTTGTTGTGTGTGTGTGTGTAGGCATCAATATTTTTGTGGCCATTCATAGTCACTAGGCACTCCTAAAAATGGAGAACATCAATATCTGTGCAGTAACAGAGACCTGATCCAAGGCTGCAGAGAGCACCCCTGCAATGCCAGGTACAGCTCTCACCACACCTGTTGGCCACCAAACCAGGACCAAAACAATTAAGGTGGAGTAGTGTCCATATTCACCAAGGATATTCATGCCACCAGGCTACTTGCCCAACAGATGCATCTGAAATACCCCCGGTGCAACTAACACTAGGTCAGACTGAAATCCAAATTGTATAGCTTGCTACAGATCCCCCACCACCACCATCCCCCAAGATTCCCTCTACACCTTTTGAAACGTACTGGGAAATATTATGATACAACCAAACACCCTAATACTGGGTGACTTACACTACCCTGCCATTAACTGGGAAAAGTACTTGTGTACCAACACGTGTGCCCAACGGTTTTTGGAAGTCATAATTCCCAATGCCCTGGATCAAGTAACCCAGAGTCCCACCAGGGGCTCAAATATCCTAGACCTGGTCATTACCAACATGGGAAATCAATTCTCCACAACTATGGTCACTCCATCGGTGGTCAGGACTGCCCATACGCTAATCACCCTTAGCATCCACATCCCTCTCCCACACCCCAGTAAGGAAATCTCTGTAACACACATCTCCAAAGCCAACATCATGCTACACATTTCAGACGTGACTAACGTCATGACACCCACGCAGATGGGAACTGAAAGGACAACTGCTGAATCCTACATGAAGGCACTGTATGAGCACATCTACTTGTCCATGAATCGGGCCATCCAATATAGAACCAAGATGCTCCCCACCAAGAAAAGGAAGCCAATGTGGTGGGCCCCTGCCATAAACATACTATACAACAAAAGGAAGAAACCGTTGCAGAAACAGGGACATTTCCAGGATGCAAAATACTCCCTTACCAGCCACAGTAAGAAGCTAAGATCCTTCATAACATCCACCAAAGCTAGTTACAAACATAATATAGCCAAAGATGCCAAAGACAACTGCAAGCGTTCCATAGCTATGTCAGGAATCTAAATGGCAATGCTCAGATCTGCTCTGAGCTACAACAGGATGATATTAAATAGACTGCTTCCAAAGATACTGCCAATATCCTGGTAGATCGATTCAGTGGTAGCTGCACCTCCTCACCCCCAAAAGGGCTCATCTCAACACTGAAGGATTACCAGATTCCAGTAATAACAGCCACACAGGTAAAAACCACACTCTCCAGAGCTAAGACAACAGCAGCCATGGGACCAGTCAACATTCTGGGCTGTGTACTACATGAACTACAAAATGAACTGGCACCTCACCTACATGCCATGTCTAATCATAGCCACACCTCAGGCTTTGTGCCCACTGTGTGGCACACAACTACAGTTATCCCAGTCCACAAGGGGGGATCCACCTTGGATCCTGGGAACTACAGCTCCAGCAGTATGCCATGCCTGATCTGCAAGGCCATGGAATGTATTATCATGGAAATTAAAACAAATACATTGGCAACCTGCAAACACTGGACCCCAACCAGGTTGGGTATGTGAAGGGCCTATCATGTCACCTTAACCTGATTGACAACTTTGAATCAGTCTCCAGAGCTGTGGACAAGGGTAAGGTGGTTCACACAGCCTATCCAGACCTCGCCAAGACCTTCGTCACCATCCCCCAGTCTAGAATCATAGATAAATGTACCAAGCTGGCTATTAATCCCTATGTCACCCAATGGGCTGCCAACTGCTGTACTGTGAGAACCCACACTGTAAATGTAGGTGACACCAACTCCAGCCCCAGACAAGTGACAGTTGGAGTACCTCAGGGTTCAGTCATGGGACCACCCTTGTTTGACATCTACTGCTCTGAAGTACAGTCTAACACTAAGGGATTCTGGCAAACAAAGGTTGAAGATGACTGCACACTGGAAGACAATATTGAATCCCCACATGATGTGCATATTCTACAGAAGGGCCTTACAGAAAGAGATGCTTGGTCCCTGAGCCATGGCCTTAAGATCAATGCCAAGAAATGTATAGTTATGAGAAGGGACATGCTCCTGTGAAGTACCACATAGGTGGCAGTACACTAAACACCGAAAGTGTGATAAGAGACTTGGGGACACAGGTGGACAGTGGTCTCACATTTGATAACCACATCGCCACAACAGTCAGGAAATCCATCTATGTGGCACACCTCATCACTAAGGGCTTTACATCCAGGAAAAAGAGGCCATTGTCCCACTGTAGTCATCTCTCAGTAGAACCAGTACAGACTACAATGGCCTGTTATGTATGCACCTCACAAGACATCTGCAGTAACTAGAAAGGCTGCAGACATACCTCACTAAAAGAATCACAGGCCTAAACCAGATGCCCTATGATGACCATCTGAAAATCATCCAGCTATACTCTGTCACATATCGTGTACTCAGAGGTGATCTCTGCTTAACATACAATGCAGTGTCAAACCCACAGATGTTGGACATGTTACACTTAAAGAATTCCAAACCCTCACAGCCACATGCTCCAGGGATACAAACCTTGTCATCACAATGAACAATACATGTTGGAGGGATGTGTTCCTGACCCAGAGACTCCCCAGACTCTGGAATAGACTGCCCATACATGTAAAGCAGAGTGCCTCTTTGGCCCTCTTTAAAAGGAACCTGGACAATTGGATGGGAGATAGGAAATTTACCTCGGGGATCATGTCAGTTGCCCTGCTAGACAGGGGTCCAAGGAAGTAAATATTGTGGGAAGACATAGCCAGGGAATTGTTATGGTTAGGCATGTATAGGCCCTAGGGCCGATAGCCTAGTACCAACCTATGAACCTATGACTTACACTTTACATTGCTCAACCTTGGCAAGGCTTCTGATGTCATTCACTTTGAAATACACCTTTGGGGAAGGAGTAGCCCAGTAATCTCCATGGCGTGTGCTATAACTGCATAATGCTGTAGTGTGATGTACTAGTTAGGTAGGAGTTCTAATCCCAGACATGGCAACTGTAAATATTTGTGTGTTTGTTTGTCTGTGTAGGGATCAATGCTTCCACTGCCCTACTTTGGCAAGCCTGCTGATGTTAATCACTTTGAAATACACCTTTGGGAAAGGAATAGCCCAGTAAGCTCTGTGGTGCATGCTATAACTGCGTAATGCTGTAGTGTGATATACTAGGTAGGTAGGAGTTCTAATTCCAGACATGGTAACTGTAGAAATGTGTGTGTTTGTTTGTCTGTGTAGGGATCAATGCTTTTGAGGCCATTCACAGTCACTACAATTTTCACTGCCCTACTTTGGCAAGCCTGCTCATGTCATTCAATTTAAAATACACCTTTGGGGCAGGAGTAGCCCAGTAAGCTCTGTGACATGTGCTATAACTGCGTAATGCTGTAGAGTGATGTACTAGTCACTACAACTTCCATTGGCCTACTTTGGCAAGCCTGCTGATGTCATTCATTTTGAAATACACCTTTGGTGACAGACTACCCCAGTAAGCTCCGTGGCATGTGCTATAACTGTGTAATGCTGCAGTGTGATATACTAGTTAGGCAGGTGCTCTAATCCGAGACATGGCAACTGTGAGGCTTGGTGTGTGTTAGTTTGTCTTATGTAGCCTGCATGGACGTAGCTGTGAGTGTGTAATAACAGGACTCATTGGGGAGCGGGTTTTGCAAATTTCTTATATGGTGGGCCTATTATATTGTCACAATGTCTACCTTACAAGGATATCAGATGTCAAACAGCAGACAATCAATACCCCTACATGTGACATCATGGCTTGGGGAACAATATAGGCAACCCTTGTGTTACCCAGAGAACACTCTCCACCCATGCCTCCTACACAAACGCACTTGACAAGGCAATAACCACTATGTTGGTAGTTCCCTGCATATTGCCCACAGATAGTAACCATGGTGTGATTGCAGTGGACTACAGAGGACATGGCACCCTGTCCCATCCCTACAATAGGCAAATAATTGCATACAGTGCTCCTTCACTATGTTCCCAACTGGATGCCTGCAACAACTGTAGAGCCAGCAAATGTAACCCACAAAGGACATACTATGCCTTATACGCATACCCTGTATGGACAGATGCCACTGACACCAGGGAATACCTGTATCATGCTGTCAATGTAGGTGCAGGGTCAACCTGGTGTCCATTGCCAGTTCTCACCACATGAGGTCAGGAATGGCACATCTGATGATAACAATCTGTCTACACAACATGCCCTGGACACCCCAGGTACACTTCCACATGTCACAGAACATGCATGTGGGATGTATGCACATCCCAGACACCATCCATGTTAATGAATTTAGAACACATACATGGAAAGCATTGCACAACAATGGCCATCCACAATAGTAACCAGATGACTGGATGGTGAATACAATACCCACCTGTGTGGGCCAATCCAGACACTACACCCCTGAACCACATTGCAGACTATTGTCATGTGGCCTGATGCCAAGGTATGTCCTTTACCTAGCCTTGTACAGCCTTCTGGCACAGTCAACTACTATACACCTGTGAAGCAATGCACCCATGCATGTCAGTACTGGCAAACGTGTGTGTGTGTGTATGTGTGTGTGTGTGTGTGTGTGTGTGTGTGTGTGTGTGTGTGTGTGTGTGTGTGTGTGTGTGTGTGTGGAGTATAATGATTTGGATATCATTCACACTCACTACACCTTGCATTGACCTACTGAAGCATGCCTTCTGATTTCAAACACCTTGACATGCCCTTTTCCCGTATATCATCCTGATAACCCCTGTGGTGCATGTGATACCTGTGTATTACTGTATTGCGGCAAACTAGCTAGTTAGGAAGTCTAATCCTGACCCTGCCAACTGTGATAATGTGTGTGAGTCCCTGAGACAGTGTGACTGTGTAGACCTTGACACCTGTTCTTGTGGACAGGCACGTGTACTACACCTAACTTATCCCTCCTTTATCACTGTTGCTGATGTCACTCACCGTCAAATATACCTTTGGACAGCTCCCCTACATGTAAGCTCTGTGGCACATGCAATAACTGTATAGGCATGTAATAGCAATACATAGTTAGCAGGGGTTTGAAACCCCATACTGGCAAATGTGTGACACAACCATGCTTAGGTTTTATTCTCCCACCTGTCTTACTTTGTCTCTATCTGCCTCTCTCACTCCCTCTCTAGTGGATTTGGAGAAGTACACCTGCTTTGCTTAGGCAGCAGCTTGTGTTTTGTAAGTGATGCTCATGATCAGCTGATGGCCTCTGCATGAATTGTAGTCCCCCACTAGCTGATTGCATGTGGAACAGCTGTGGTAACATTCCCATAGCCAATTGCATGGAAACACACTCCTATAACTAGGAAAAGTATGTGGGTGTTGGCCCTTTTCATTCACTGTGAGCAGGACTTCATGTCAGTGTTTGGCAAACAGCATCACAGAAGCTAGTGGGATATACCTCTAACAACATACACTGTGGAGACAGGCCAACAAACAGGAGGGGGATGTTCCAGACATGACTGCATAAGTGTTTCTCTTCTGCAATTAGAGTAATGTTGGTTTAACAAGGTTTGTGTGGATATGGCTGGTCTACATGATTTAATACCTGTCATGACAGTGTTATGTGTTTGAGGAAACTCCCACCTGTAGGGTTATCTGCAGACTGGCCAGTGTTTGGAGTCTTGTGTGTCTTGTGTTACTCACAGATTACCTATCTTAGAACTGCAGAAGCATAGTCTGATGATTGCAGTCAGTACATGGTGACAGCCATGAGAGTTACTGACTTCATATCCCTCATAGGACATATGTCACAACAAACCCTGTTACAACAGTAAATGTATGAGGTTATCACAGCAACATCTCAATATTGGCCCTGTGTTTATGCCTCCAGCCACAAGTCTGTCAACCTTTGTACATATGTCATGCAGTAAAAGGCGCATATGTTCTGTACACCATTATTTATTGACATCAAACCCGATAACAAGCCAGTGAGATATCAGACTGCTAGACATGCTATTTATAGTAGGGGTTATTTTTGAGGACATAACTTGGGCATTCTGTGGTTGTGTGTACAGTAGTGAGGTCAGTGTACTTATGGTGATTGTCGACAGTATGTGTATTGTGAATACGTACCTTGGCCTGTGTACAGACTGTAGTAGATGTCATTGTTCGTTGTCCTGTTCTATCTGATGTTACATGCTGCTCCAGTGTATGGTACCCTGTTGCCTTACATGTTTGTAGGGCCAAACACACACATGTCCCATACCACAGACAGGCATTGAACCACACTGTGTCATGGCCCAGTATATGTAGGGTTAGTGTGTTGAGTGGCACATATGAGGATGGTGTTGATCAGACAGTCCATATACTTGCTTACCATATGTGGCTGTGGCTGTGTTCACATTGGTTGTGGGTATGCACTTTCATACAGGTGTCTGTTACTCTATGCTGTGACATGCCTGTAGAGCATGCTGTATTTGCAGGTACATCTGTATTCCCCCATAAGAAATGTAGGCCAGTATTGTGGCATTCTGCCTATAGTTTGCACAGTGCTTTGTTACATGTCTAGCAGCTTAGTGTAATTACCCAGTGTGATGTTATGTCCAGATATTTGCCAGATGTACTGCTGCCGGGCCACCATAAGTGTCATGTATTTCTGACAAAGCAGTGGGATGCTGTACAGATGTATGTCACTAAATAGTGGGTAGTATGTGGCCATGTGACCTCTGCACCACCAGTTATTATGTGTCAGGACAGACAGGAGTGTTTGAATGCATAAACTGTGTGTGCATATGTAGTATAGTATTTATGTGATATACCCATTTACATGGATGTTAACATCCACATTGTCAGACGTGGTCCACATGTCTTGCACTAAGGGGATCTGTGTATACCTCTGGACTGACCAGAGTGTGCCAGACTGTCCACATTTATTGGTCATATATCTGCTGTAGTTCACAGGATCATTACTGTGATATCAGTGGTACTGTACTATGATGACCTTAGGATGTCTGTCAGTAACTGATGGCGTACATGTCAATAGCAGATTTGATCTCCCACACACAACATTTCTGTTAAGACAACCCCTGTTACAGTAGCAACAGTCTACATGTATAGCTGTAAGACATACATGACACCCCATTGCACTAAGAGGTTCAAACTATTGGTGCTGAGGTATGACACCACTCCATGTTCTAGACATATGGTAAACATATATGTATATATATATATATATATATATATATATATATATATATGTATGTATTTTTTTTTAATATATATATATATATATCCATATATCTATATATCTGTATATCTATATAGATATATACACATATACGTATTTACATACATATATGGATATATACATATATACATCTATATATGTGTACACATATACAGATATATATATATATATATATATATATATATATATATATATATATATATATATATGCATAGATATCTACATATATATTATGTAAATATATATATATATATATATATATATATATATATATATATATATATATCTGCACACACACACACACACAGATATATATATATATATATATATATATATATATATATATATATATATATATATATATATATATAGATATAGTGATCTATATATGGTCATATATATGATGCACTATACAGATGTATATAAATAAATATATATGAATATATATGTGTATGTACGTGCACACATATATCTACATATGTATAAGTATATATCCATATCCTTGTCATGTGTAAACATTACTGTTGTGTAAACCTTCCCAGATGTATCACACCGTATGTATCTGATATGTGTATATTTAGATATAACAACATATGTGATGCAACAATAATATCACTAGCAAGTACTACAAAATTGTAGAAGTCACAGCAATTGTTCAATACTATTCAATATGTGTACAGACAGATATATTGGAAAAACAACAACTGTCTTTACAGCTGTCAGGGCATAGTGGTTAACTGTTGTTAAGTGGTGCTAAGGTACAGTTAAACATACGGGAGCTTACACCATGTAGGCTTCGCTTATCAGTGTGCAAATGTGCTTAGCTGTTATAGTGCAGCAATGCTGACACCTGCTAAGCATGGCACAGCCCTGGTAACCAGTGCTCACATTCCAGTCTGATAGCATAGCAGGGTAATGACATCTGTAATAAGTGAATGTAATGCCATGTACGTAACATGCATCTATGTGCTGTCATTACAGTAGCAAGGGTGTGAGTCTTCTGTCTGGAACACTTGAGTATATATGGCTTGTACAACACTCTTATCCATGTGAATGTGTTACATACAAGGGTAGTATCCCAGGTTATATGCAATCACACTGGCATGTAGTATATCATTACGTTACTACTGTTGACAGTGCTTTCCCAAGTAAGAGTAGACTGCTAATTGTAGTACTGGAAACAAACACCCCTGCATGCAAAGATGGACTCTGAGTCCTCACTGTCATGTTCCTGGTGTGTGAGCTGTGTCTCGTTATATATTTCCTACTAGATAATAATCTGACATGTGGAAAATAACTGTAGCCTACTGTGTGTATAGCACGTCAGTGAGGGCTGCCATCATGTAGTAATGGCATACCTGTCGGTGTCAGATGTCATTTTGTCAACACATTCATCCTAATGCATAGGTAGTTGGTGAGCTGATGTCTGTCAGTCCCTGTACAGATGTGCAGATGTCAGGTATTCATCTTGGATACGTACAGGCAATCTATGCTTGACTGACATTGACATTTCTGCCCAGCTGTGTTGTAAATGCCACAGATAAGACTCAACATCCTGTATGCACCACATGCCATGGATACCTCAACTACACTACCACAGTCAACAGAACATGCTTGGGTACAGGTCTCCAAAACAGACACTAACCGTGTTATGTAATACATGTTGCATACATGTCAACTGGAGCACCTCACCCGCAGGAGGCACCCAGAGGATTAGCTGATGCATGTCACTCTCACCCTGAGGGTCACCACAGTGGTGTCTGTTGATAGATGGTTTACTGGCACATAGCAGGTGGCATGATACTGTACACACATCCCCTACACTTCCCATCTCTCCATGGACAATAGCCTGGTACACACCTATGAACACCTGCACCGATGCACCCCAGTACTGACAAATGTATACGTGTGCATTACTGAGAATATCAGTCTCTGTGTGTTTGTTGACCTGTAGTTGAGAACACCCTGAGGCCCTTCACACCCACCGCACCACCCATTGCTATAGTTAGATGTGACTGCTGCTGTACCGGACATTATATGTACCTTGTTACACTTCTCTTCCTAAGGGCTACCTGGGTCTTGCAGTACCAGCACAACACTGCTGTACAAATGGGTTGAGAGGCATGGGATACCCACTGAGTTCTGGCAAGTGTGTATATGTGTGCATGTGTGTATATATGTAGGGTACAGCATTCCGAGGCCATATATTCCAATTACAATATGCACTGCCACACAGTATTAGGGATAGTGATGTTGCTGCCCATAGGAGAGGCATGACAATGCATCACCCTACTATGCCTGTGGCATGTGCATTAGATGTATATCCCTGTTGTAGCAGTCTTGGGATGGACATGGGGTTGTATTGCAGTCCTGGTCAATGTGTGATGGTGGGTATGTCAGAGTGTCATCATGGGTTCCAGTGTGTACAATATCCACAGTGGGGTGTGGGTGCTGGGTATACTGTCATTACACCATGGTACCCCGGTACATGTCCCATGTACCACTGTATGGTGACCACTGCCACCATCAACCATACAGTAACTGATAACACTATCCAGCCCAGTTATGCATGTGCTGTGTGCAACCTACCTGTAATACAATGGACACACTAATAAGGTAGTTAGCACTGATAGGCCCAGGTCTCTCAGTTGTGTGTCTGACTGGTATATGTTTGGCAATGTGTATATGACAGTATGTCATACTATGTATTGTTCATATACAACCATTGCATCCCCCATTACCATACTGTACATGCCTGGGGATGTTCTGCATGTAACATGTAACCTGGAACACACCTCAACCTAAAAGCTGTGTGGTGTGTGCAATTAAAGCCACATACATCAGTAGCACTACATATCTAGGTAGGTGTCTAGTTCCAGTGTTGCCAAGTAAGAGTGTGCATGCATGTGGAGAGATCTACTTCAGGTTGCAGAATATACATGTCACAGAGGGTCATCTGTCCAAGACCTGCGTGGCATATACTAACATGTCACAGGTATCATCCTGTGGACATACATTCTATCACAACTACTGGTAGCTGTGTAAATAGCCTCTTCCCCACTGTATAGGTGTGCAGCGATACTGGGGTTGGTGTATATAGTTGGGTGTGGCTGTTGTTGACACAGCCAACATCATTGCGGTTACTGTTGAGTGTATTCCCCCATGTAGCTGGCCGAAATACTGTACAGTTCATATTAACAGGTTAGGTATTTGTCTATCACACTATCTGTGGTTCTACAGAACCTCTCACCCTCCAAAGTGTAGGGGTGTGCCACCCACACCAGCACACATATATTTACCATGTTGAGGATTGGACTACATTGGCGAAGGGGACATATACCCTGCCGGTACCATTGTCAATGACATTAAACTAGAGGACTGCTTATTCTACAATGTGTTGTTCTGCATACTCTGGCTTGGTGAAATTACATAGGCTACAATGGGTTCCTTGCACAGGTACTTACATCCACGTGTACAGTATACTCTGTGTAGCGCATCAACACCTAAGCCTCTGTGTGTGTTATACACAAACACGTGGTGTGTACCACCCATCACAACTACCATTGTCCACTGTAGAAGGGCTGCTAACAGCAGCCACCATGCACTCACCTGTATACACCACCCCCAGACCTATTGGCCATGTAGCACAGACAGTAACTGTTATACAGACCTATGATGTGTTCACCTGTACCCAGGATATGGCACAGACAAGGTGTCACCACAGTGCCATACCCCTTGTGAGATATGACAGCAGACTATCCTCCTGCTGACACATGGACACCTACAACATAAATGGAAACCACAGTAAAATTTTTCTCCAAAGCCAACTTCATGCTTCTTAAGACAGAAGTGGTGAACTTCATGACACCCATGCAGCTGGACAATACAGTTACAACTTCTGAATCCTACACAAATGCACTCTATAAGCACTTACATGAGTGCATGGATTGTGCTATCCCAAACAGAACCAAGACGCTATCCTCCAAAAAAAGGAAGCCAATCTGATGGTCCCCTGCCATAAACAAACTGTACAACAGAAGGAAGAAACTTTTGCAAAAGAGAGCAAAATCCCATGAGTGGAGGAGCTCCCTGGTCAGCCTCAGTAAGTAGCTGAGATCCCTTATAAGATCCTCCAAAGCTAGCTACGAAAACAAAATCACCACTAAATCCAAGGACAAACACAAAGCATTCTATAGCTTATGCCAAGAATCTAGATGGCAACACCCAGATCTGCTCTGAGTTACAGCACAAAGGCACAAAAATTACAGAACCAACTGATATTGCCAACATCCTGGCAGATAGGTTCAGTGCTAACTTTACTCCCCGCCTCTCACCCCCTAAAGGGCTCATATCTATACAGGAAGAATGCAGAGTCCCTGTAATCACAACTATGCAGGTAAAAGCTGCACTCTCTAAAGCCAAAAACACAGCATACATGGGACCGGGCAACATCCCATGCTGTGTTTTACATGAACTTCAGAATGAACTGGCTCCCCACTTAAGCACCATGTTCAATAATGGCCTCGCATCAGGCTTTGTGCCCACTGAATGGTACACAGCAACAGTTATTCCACTCCACAAAGGGGGAGCCACCACTGACCTGGGAACTATCGACCTATTAGCCTGATGAGCCTGGTCTGCAAGGCCATGGAACTTATCATCATGGAACTCATAAACAAAGACATTGATAACCTCCAAACTCTGGATCACACCCAGTTCGGGTTTGTGAAAGGCAGATCATGCCTCCTGAACCTGATCGACTCTTTGAGACAGTCACCGAAGCCATGGATGAGGGTAAGGTGGTTCACACAGCCTATCTTGACCTCGCCAAGGCTTTTGACACCATCCCCCATTCTGGAATTATAGCTAAACTCACTAAACTAGGTATAAATCCCTATGTCACAAGATGGGTTGCCAAATGGCTCACTGACAGAACCCACACTGTAAAAATTGCAGACCCCAAATCTGACCTCAAAGCAGTGACAAGTGGAGTACCACAGGGTTCCATCCTGGGACCTCTCCTGTTTGGGATCTACTTCTCTATAGTACAGGCTAACGCCGAAGGCCCCTGGCTAATGAAGTTCACAGATGACTGCAAACTGGGAGCCATAGTCAAGTCCCCAAATGATGTGGACATCTTACAGAAGGGCCTCACTGATACAGATGCCTGGTGTCAGAGCCATGGCCTCAAGCTTAATGCCAAAAAGTCCAATGTCATCCCCTTTGGTAAAAACTCTGTACCCATGAACTACCACATAGGCAGCAATCTACTTAACACCGAATGCGTGATAAGAGACATTGGGACCCAGGTGGACAGTAGTCTCTCCTTTGATAGTCACATCGCCACAGTAGTCAGGAAGTCCTTCTACGTGGCACACCTCATCATAAAAGGGTTCTCATCCAGGAAAAAAGAGGTCATTGTTCCCCTCTACTCATCACTCATTAGACCCATTATAGAGTACAACGCCCCTTTTGGAATGTACCTCACAAGACATCTGCAGCAGCTGGAAAGGCCACAGCAGTACCTTACAAAGAGGATTATTGGCCTCAAACAAATGCCCTACACTGACCGCCTCAAAAAACTCCAGCTTTACTCCGTAGCATTTCGCCTACTCTGAGGTGATCTCTGCCTAACATATAAAGCTATGTCAAACCCAGAGCTGTTGGACATGCTACACCTAAAGAAATCCCAATCCCTCCGAGCTACACGCTCTAGGGGCCTAAACCTTGTCACCACAATAAACAGGACACGCTGGAGGCATAGATTCCTGTTCCAGAGACTTCCTAGACTCTGGAACAAGCTACCCCTCTATGTCAGGCAAAGTTCTTCATTAGCACTCTTCAAGAAAAATCTTGATGAGTGGATGGGAAATAGGAAATACACCCTGGGGATCACTTCTGTGTCTCTGCTCGACAGTGGCACAGGAAAATAACTTTCTTGGGTGGCGTAAACTATGGAACCTTGCTGGCTAGGCTTATGTAGGCCCTTGGGCCGATAGCCTAGTACCTACCTATGAACCTATGGATAACATTATGGAGACCACAATCACTCAGTGTTAATAACAGCTATAATGCATCATGGCTGGACAGCTACACTACCTGACATGTAAGCATTAAACATTACTGCTGACAACATGTTACACAGTAGTACATTGGTACACTGTAGTACAATCACCATGTGCATCAGAACCATATTAGCCTATCTCTGCATCTATGTTATGGATGACAGGGATGTGGCACAGGTATCATCATATGCACAGGGTGTGTTGTCGGTTTGCCAGAGACCTAGGCTGGGCCATATGTTTGACACCATATGTGTGGTGATGTGATGTGTGTAGGTAGGGGGTTGCCCTAGGTGTGTTTGTATTGTGTGTGAGTATGCATGCACACAGTTCTGCCATGTGGCTGCCCTATACAGGTGTTTGTTGGACAGCTGCAGACCATACCTGGCAGGGTGTGCAGTTCACCGCCTCCAGACATGGACACAAGAACTGTGCCTGCCAGGGGTTCCACGGGCACATCCAGGTACAAGCCTTGATATGCTACCCTCCCCTGATGATAACGTATGTCTGCTGGAACCAGGACCCTCCTGGGACTGGCCAGGGCCATATGCATGTGGCCTGCTGTGGTGTGGTGTGGACAGTGCCCCCGCTGCAGTGCTAGGGCTGGTACTGCCACTATGGAGAGTGGCTTGGTGTCCTTGCACATCCCCGTTGACCTCCAGATGTTGGTGATGCTGGATTACTTCCATGTGGCCATCGTGCCACTCCCACCACATGCTCTAGCGCAGACAATCCATGGTTGAGGAGTCCCACCATCTCAGCCCACCGTCTATCCATGACCTCTGTAAAATAATGTAGGGCACCTGCAAGATCACGGATGTTGTCACTTACAGCTGAAAGAGCAGCCCTCTGCAGCCTCAGACCCTATCTGGTGTACCATTCCATATGTGCCTGAACCTCCATGACAGCCTGAAACATGCATTGGTGGTACCAGATGTGGCACTTCTGCCAGAGGCATGATTATCAGCAGCCCTCTCATGAACACCCCTGTACATCTGCCTATGTGGTACCCTGCCAGACATCTGGCTATGGCTTTTGTGTCCACACACAGCAGGCATAGATACCAGAGTGTCCTGTGCACTGCCATCAACCACCAACTGTCCCTCTGCTATGGCCACTGGTGATGGTGTATCTATAGGCACTGTGACAGTGTGGGGGGATGGGGTGGATAACAGGGGGATGTCAAACGATGGTGCAGTTTTGGCCTCTGACAACTCCGCCTGTGTCTCAACACACCTATCATAATTTTCAGTGTCTGTATGGGCACCAACATCAGATTGCCTGCAGGAGGGACCCTGACCCACCTCGCCACTTGCGAGGGGAAAACAAGAAACACACTTTAAGACCTGTACGTCATTGCTTAACAGTACGCACACACACACACACACACACACACACACACACACACACACACACACACACACACACACACACACACACACACACACACACACACCATGACATTCCACCATAATACCTACCTGTCCCAAGTTTATTCTCTTAAGTTCCCCATCCTGCATCACACTTGGAAACTTACACTCATTAATACCAATCATTAATGTATCATTCTTCTAATTGCCTAGACAAGTGATCACAAAACATGACCTGTTACTCCATTACCTCTTTGACTTGATTGGAGTCGGTTTTACAAGGACTCACTGCTGTCATCCAGTGTTCACCCTGGGTTTGTCCAGACATCATGAGCATGGCCCCCATATGTTAGGGGCTACTACAGTCACTCAATAATGTCATGCACTGGACTGTCATATGTAACTATCGCTCAGTAGATGCAAGATCTGTTTCTCTATTAACTTATTATGTGGACAACAGGAATATTTTGATATACTCACTGGTGTTGTCTAGTAATTCCCCAATGCATCTGTAGTGCTGCATACATGGGCATTCTTTCACCTTTCTGCTGATTGCAATTATAACAGTATACCTGGTGTCTAGTTTCCCTCCCAATGCATGTCCATGCTACAGACCTTATTATGCTATCAGCTGTCCTGAGATTACATATCAGAGAAGTATTCCTGGTGTCTCATATGTCAGTCCATATCTATGCCCTGCACGACTTTAAGGGGAAGTCGAGACATATGAACAACCCCACAATCACACATGTGCATACATGGACACACACACAAACACACACACACACATACACATACACATCCTACATACACCAACCCCCCCCTCCACTCCAACAGATTGCACTTATAGACAAAATAACCCTCCCACACACACACACACACACACACTTACAGGTGAGGTTGCACGAAGATATTACACACAGACCTCCCATTACCCATCTGTCAACATGCATAACATATGGTAATCAACAGCATGCAGTGCAGCTATAGTCAATCCATGCTAGCAACAGTATACATGTGTGTGATGCATGGGCTGTGTTAGTAGGTGATGCCCCTTCCCCTGGAAAACACTGCAGCCATGTACACAGTATTGCTGTGCACCTGTTTAGCACCCTGCCATGTACTGTGCACCATACCTCACAGGTGTACACACCATTGCTGAATGTGTATTACTGTGTCAGTTATGTCTGCTCTGCTGCTCACAGCCCCATTGTGTTTGTCCGAGACATACCCGGGATGATATGTGGAGAGATGTCATTTGTGAATGCCTGATGTCTGATTTACAAATGTCATCATCAGCGGTACATGTATGACCAATACGATACAGTTAAACTGATAACCGTCAAAACTTACCATGGCTATGAGGAGTGTACACACCCTTATTGATATAACACCCTTTTCCTTGATATGCCATGGGATCACATTACTGCATATGTTAATATTACATGAGCCTGATATGTGACATATGTCCTGTACAATCAAATGCAGTGTCAAACAAATATGTTAGTTGTGCTGATGCTGACTGAGATGCATACACTTTGTGGGTATATATCTGTGCATGCTCTTATCATGATGGTTTGTTGCACCTACTGTTATGTGTACTACAGAAGTCACTATTCCTGGCAGGGGTATACAAGCATGGGCCATCTGCATTTGCCAGTATTTGTCCCGTCTGCCCTACACATGTCCCCCAACTCTGCATGATTGCAAGGTCAACTCATGTGCACATCCCTTGGAGTTCACACACTGCCGTCACTATTGCTGTGGAGTCAGAGTTATGTCTGCCACAGTTCCTGACCCTGACTGTGTGCAGATACAGCCATTCCTAGCATCCTTTGGACCCCTGCTGCAGTGCCCTGTTGTGTCATGATGACACCCCCTCCCCACCTTCAGCCTTTTTGCAGATGCTTGACAACTATGGCCTACACATGTATGTCAGTTTGCAGTGTCCCAAACACTGAACACCACATCTAACAGCCTAGTCCCAGCTAATGAATGGCAAACATACAGGTGTACACTGGCACTGGCATGGTACAGATGGGGATGGTGGGCCTGAGGTAGGGTGAGCTGTTGGTTGTGCAGCACATGTATCTTACATGATACTGCCTGTAGGTTTCCAATGTGGTTTTGGTACACCAGTACACATTGCAACGCATGCCTTTTGGACACCTTTTCTATTATGCATACATTACCTGTAGAGAGGCCTGGCAGATGTTTCCTGTGGTACAACTATCCCACTTGATTACCCTAACCCATGGGCCACACATTTGCAGAGTCCAGGCAATTGCTGACATGGGTACTGCACAGCTAATACTTGATAGATATCCCTGCAACTCCCTCAGTGTTGTGGCATGTTACAAGGCAGCCTGCATGACCGGTTTGCTACATGTGACATCATCTGTTTTGGATGGCCATCTGTTTATTTCCTACATTATTCCTGTCCCATACAGCCTCGCCACATACATGACTGTCTGCACTGTTTGCCATGGGATATGCAATGGTGAGGTATGGCTACATATCCAACTCCTGGGTGCTACCTGTTGGGTATGGGGTCCATGCCATGGCTTTAAGATGTGTGCAAACCACAGCTGGCACTGTTGCAGGTAAGTGGGCACATTTGATGGCCAAAAGTCTTGGACAGCAGACCATTTTTTGGTGTGACATTGGGGACGTGTACTTGCTGGAAGGTGCATTTTCATGACAAATGCATGCGGTCAGTACCTCAACAGCTGCTTCCACTATAGTTTATCTGGAGTGCACACATATGCTTCCAGTGTTTGTGAAGGTATGTATTCCCCATATTTTCTGTCCTAACATACAATTCCATATTACACACTCATTGCTCATGTTAGGACCAAATTGCAGGTTGTAAGGGTTGTGGACTGCAGTACTGTGATATGCTGAAGTGTAGATCTGTAACATTTGCCATTGTAATACTGGTATATACACTGTTGTAGCACTGTATAAGGGTGATGTTTCACACATGTCCCTACTGTAGGCCATTTGTCTCACCATTATGTTCATCTCTGTGCACACATTTTGCAATGACAGGATGTTAGTTATTTTGCAGGAGTCTGACATACCCTTCAGATACGCCATCAGGGTGACCACTGTGATGCAGTGCAGTTAACAGCAACAATACATGAAAATGTATGGCATGCATTATGGGTAAGTGTGTTAAATGTGTGCATGGAATAGACCATGGACATTACATGACTGGTGTATTGGCAAACCTGAACAAACACCATACTCACCAGCTACAGGCTGCTGCCTTGGAGGTATACCAGGGGGACCTACATAAGTGTGAGAGATGTGATGTCAGTAGCCACAGCTGTGGCATTGGTACAGGGTGGGTGCAGCATTACAGTGCATCAACAGTACAAGTCCACAATACTACAGCTTATGCACATCTGTTTATTACTACTACGCAGCAACAGACTATATGTATGCCATCTCACATATGCATGATCTAACTGTACAGATGCAGATGGATATGCAACAGTGGTCTACTGATGTGCCTTGTGGCCTTACCTGCACACTCCTCTACCATTGTGTGGGTAGCACCCACCTCCACTATGCTCTCCGCCAGGTAGTGTGTGTGCTGGCAGGCAGGTGCCCCGAGGCTGGCAAGGAGCTCCACAACATGTATCAGGAGGGGCTGGATGGCATGACCCTCCGTTGTGAGCTGATCCTCCATGACTGCAGCAGCATGCCAAAGGGCATTGCAAAGTAAGTCTGTGCAATGATGCCAGACCTGTTCATAACTGCAGTTATACAGGCCAACATTGTTTACCCTGTGGACAAGATTGTTCCATAGGATGGTCCACTACTGCTGCTCATGGGCTGTTCGGCCGAACAACATCTGGTAGTGCTGCACCAGGTATGAGATGATGGCATCATTCTCCTCCACTGTATAAATGGAAAGCCTCTCCCTGGACATCGTGCCTGGAAGACATAAAGATGGAAACAGGTCTGAGGACCTCATACAGCAAGGTTATCATAGTTTTTAATACACATCTCTGTCTCCCCCCACCATATCTGCAACAACAATCTGATCACATAACTCAATAGGTATGTCTATAGAATACCTGCCATTGGGACATATATCGTATTGTACAACACTTTGTGCTATGTGTTTGTAGTCATGTTTCCTGTGGGGACACTATCATTGGTGGCCTGTTATGGACAATGTCACCTGCATGCCATTGTAAGGGGCAATATGGTTTCATATATGTATGTGGTCTGTTTGCTATGTGATTGCAGCACATCTGTTGTTTTGTGTTATTGGGGATATCTATGCATGCTGTTGGACATGATCCAGGAATGTGTGGACAATTACTACCCACATATGTTCTATAACAATTAGGGAACAGTTGCCAGCAGAGCCACCTCTCCCACCTCATCTGGCCATGTTACCAGGCCACATCACATGTGGGACCCACCCTGGGGCCTCCTCATCTACTGGTCCTGTACTACCTTCAGGTGGAACCACCTCAGGGTATGGTATTCACCCCCCAGGAGCACACACAGACATGATCCTGACACCTGAGGTCAGGTCCAGGGTCTGGTTCATAGGGAGCTTCACAGAGACTTGGGGGATGTGCTACAGCACCTTGAGACCATCAGTACACATTCACAGGATCCGCATGCTCCTCCTGCTCAGCCCCCAGCCCAGGCATCTTCAGGGCCATAAAGCTGATGTTGTGACTGGCCATGGGTGGGGGCCTCGGTCCCATTGTTTCCATATGGGGGTTCATGGGGCTTCCACATCACAGAAGACACTCCCCATCCAGGGTGTTTACCCACTACGTGTCATATACCACCCCTGTAGGCTGTCTTCACTATCTTCCAACCCAGTCCACCTCCACAAATATACCCGCTATCCTTCCCCAAATTCCCAATCCCACCTTCACAAACAAGAGCACTGTGTTCCCAAGATGGGGTTCACACCAGAGATAACCATCCATTTTGCACACACTTACTGCTGTATATATATATATATATATATATATATATATATATATATATATATGTGTGTGTGTGTGTGTGTATTGACATGTGTGATGTTCCCTCACACATATCATACAGCACTGTCATGCAAAGGTCGGAGACCTGCATATATATATATATATATATATATATATATATATATATATATATATATATACATGTGTGTGTGTGTGTGTTTCTATATGTAGACACACACACACACACACACACACACACACACACACACACACACACACACACACACACACACACACATATGTGTGTGTGTGTGTGTGTGTGTGTGTGTGTGTGTGTGTGTGTAGATATATATTATGAGTTGTATACACACACACACACACACACACACACACACACACACATATATATATATATATATATATATATATATATATATATATATATATATATATATATATAGGGTGCATTCAGACATCAGGTCCTCTCCTTCTTGCAGAGCTGCACTGTTCTGCCTTGCTGCAACACAGACAGGTGCCACATGTGGACACAATCTAACATTAGGGCGGTATATATAGGGACAGATCGCAGGTAAGCCTATTACACACCTATGGCATTTCTGCATGCTACATTATATGTTAACATGACTGTCCTGCAAGTAGTGGGCTCTGGAACCCACTTGTCCATCATAACAGCATTACTTCCACCACCAGCTATTGGCCACACTAATATACACGTCTTGCATTACACAACACACACTATGATGGCTTATATCTTGTCAGTCAGTGCTGATCTGCACATTTGACAGGTAATGCCCACTGCCCATAGGGACAGACACTATTGTCCATAGCAGTTCTTTAGCTAGACATCATTACAACAACAACACCTGATGGCACATATAAATCATTCCACATCATCTATCCCATTATTATGGACCAAATACTACATTCAATTACATGCATATATACTTCACATACCTGTTGTGGGAATGATGCCTCTTCTGGATAGTTTGCTGTGTGGATGGATGTATGGATGTGTGTTTTTGCTTGTTTGTTGTATTTGCTTTTTTGTTTTGTTTTGTTTTCACTCTCTCTCTCTATCTCAGTCTCTCTTGACTAAATGGATTGAGCTGCTTTGAATAGATTGTAGCATGGATTTTGTAGGTGATGAACATGATCAGGTGATGTCATTGTCCACCACTTGCTACATGCATGCAGCATGCTGTGTAGTACTTCCAATTACCACTGTCATGGCAACCCACTACTATAAATTTCTACATCATGTGGGCGTGGTCCCTTTACCTTTCCTGTATGGAGGACATCAATCCTGTGTGTGGGCAGCAGTGTTACAGACAACAGGTAGCAATACCACTTACAAGAGGATTTGCAGACTCAGGCCAGCTACATATTTGTATAAGGTTCCAGACCTACAGATAGTGTGAGTAGTGTTGTTATATGCATTGTATAGCACCAGTGTTACATGATTTGTGTGTACATACTAGTTTAACATGGAATGCAGTCTGTCTGTATAGCTCTCAACTGTGGGTCTATCCACATGATGGCCAGATGAGTGCCTGTTATGTTTTGTCTGTCCACCAACACAGGTCTTGTGTCAGATATATCACTGGAATTGTGTGTGTTGAGTGCTATCAGTACATGGCTACATCCATTTGTGTTTCTCACTTCATATTCCTGAAGGGTATGTTGCAGACTATCCTGTAACACCAGCAACTTTCTTAGTGTATAACAACACTATTTCACATATGGCCCTGTGTTCCAGCCTCTGACCTCCACCTATATACCAGGCTTTGTCCATATGACATGCAGTAAGAGGTTATGTAGTGGCCTGTAATTATGTTGTGCTGCCATTCCTGCCATCATTCCAGTGCTGTTGTGGTCCCCACACATATTGTGGGGTAGGGTCCATATATATGTGGGCTTCAGCTGTACAAAACATGTGTGCCCTTCAGCAGTCCAGAGGTCAGTGTATTTAAAAGTGTTATATGCCCCTGTAAGTCAGTCTATGGGGTGGGGTATGCACCATATATAACCTAGGCTGTTACAACATGTGAGGGATATCAGTAGTAAGCCGCCTTAAGGTATATGGCTGTACATTTCCATACATTTCACATTGGGAACATTGGTGGCCAAATGCTTACTGTCATACAGACTGTTCTGTTTGTCAGTGTGATAGTGAGTTGTACAATGACAGGTTTGTTTTCATAGACATTTTCCAGATATTTACATGCCTAACAGTCAGTTATATGACATTAAATGCTGCCTACATGTCAGAGATTAGCATGCTGGTATGCCAGGGGGACAGGGTAACAGCCAGCAGATATGGACCAATTCTCTGGACATTCCAGACAGGTCTGTACAACTGAGGGGTATGATTCTGCATACAGCTTACTACCACTCCCAGGATTCAAACCATGGCTGTATGTGCTAAAATAAAACAGTGTACATCACAGTTGGGTGTGCTATATAGATATTTGATGTGTATCTTTTCTCTGAATTTTTTCTATAAGTTTCCCGTGGTTTTACAATCTGACCTTGTAATTACAACACTCTTATACAGGGTTTCCTAGACAGTTTTATTATGTAGCACTGTGTGGATGGCAGTGATGAGTAATACCTTATTAGTCAGAGATAACACTGCCATACAATACCAGACTAAACAGTACCAGTCCAGGATTTCAATCTTTTATATCCAAGCACAGTTTTCTTCTCTGACAGACCTGTGGAGGGAATGTTTGTTAACACTACCTGAATGTTGCCACACATATTACAAAATTCCATGTTATTATTACGGACATATGTCTCAGTCTGTTACTGTACACACTCTGGTCATAGTTTCACAACATAGGGGTAGAGATGGGATATACATTGCATATTACTCTCATAACACTTTGGTGAGTTCTAGAGTGACAGGTTTGTTCTTATGGATATATTTCTGACAGTTATGATGTCTGACAATCAGTTGCATGTCATTATTTGCTGCCCAAACTTCTGGGATCACCCCATTGATTTGCCACGGGGACAGGGTGACAGACAGGAGACTTACACCAATTATCTGGACTTTCTGACAATATCTGTACAGTTGTGGGGTATGATTCTGCATACAGCTTACTACCACTCCCAGGATTTGAACCATGGCTGTGTGTGCTAAAAATACAACACTTCACATCTCAGTTGAGTGTGCTATTTGGATTATGTTGTCTATCTTTTCACTGTTTTCTAAGTCTCTCTCAGTTATACAATATGACCTCTTGTGATTACAACAGTCGTATACAGACATTCCTACACATTTTATTTATGTAGCACAGTGTGGGCAACAGTGCTTTATACAACAGTGCTATTAAGAGATTGCAACACTACATAACTATATGATACTAGAGTAAACACAAGCAGTCCAGCAGTTAGACCTTTATTGTCAGGCTGTTAACCTTTTATTTACATACAACCTATATGAGACTCTTCCTGCCATATTGTCTGGTTTATTCAGTACATGCCATACACAATACAGGTTTTATGCTGGCAATTAACTTTCTACTACTTTTAGATTTATTTCTTATGACAGTACATGCAAGATTATTACTAACCTGCTTCATGACACAACCTCTGCAATCTACAGGCATGGGCTTCCCGGTTCACAACCCGCTTGTCTGCCACTGTCAAAAACATTAGAGGAATATTTAGCCATACCTATCCATAATATACATGAGTTGGCAATTATTAAACAGGTAGTAGACTGATGCTTACACATGACTGGGACATCACCCATATGCCTAGCCTCTTGGATTCACTAATCCAAGAGCTCCCTCTTTCTCTATTTCAGGTTTGCATAGTGATGCCTGACCTGCTTACCAGTTCAAGGGATGCCAGTGGCACTGGTAAGGTCATGGGCAAGATAGTCCCAGGTGTCCGCTTTATATTGGGAACCCTGGTACTGGCCCTGCAACAGTCTCTGGTGATGCGCACTCCTTCACCCACACCAGGCATAGTGTCTACAGGAGGAAGCTGCAGCCAGTTATGATATGTATTACTGCCTGTGGGGTTTAAATAAGGCTGATTTCCTGCACTTTGCTGTGATTGGATGGTTTTGAAAATGCTAAGCTGTGAGCAAACCTACTTACCTAAGGTTGGCATTGCTTAAAGGGGTATACCAATAGGCAAACTGATTTAGCTGGCCTACACATTGTTTACACCTAGTAAGCAGGGCTGTGCAATGCTTAGCATTGCTTAATTTTTAATTTGCACACTATTTTCTGCTTGGCATTGATTTATCATTCATTACATGTTATATATGTGTTTGGTATCCATGATTCATGTGTATGTACACTGTATGGGGTCCTTGTGTTTATTGAGGGATTTCAACACTTTATTACAATGACACCTCACATCTGGACTTAATGCAGTACTCCACATATTTATGTTATGTAGTATGTTATACAACATAAAACTGTATATAGATTCCTTTCACATGTTAAACGTTGATTTTCCTATAGTGAGGATCTGTTTGGTGATACCTCAATCTTATGTACTAATGTGATGGCTTACTGGTTAACTATTGTGACTATAGTGTACAGGGTCCTGGGTTCAAGACCTGCAAGGGTTGTTTATTTTGTTGCTGGGCAGAACAGCGGCTGTTGGATACAGAGTGATTAAGGCACTTTTAAACAATTGTAAAAGGGTTTTCATGGGTTTGCGTGATGGTAAGCAATGCTAACTTCCAGTTAAATATGCTTACAAAGAGTTTGCTTCAATATTGCTTAACCTGTGTGTGCACTGCTTACCCCTGTGCAAACAGGCTTATACCCGCTTACTACTGCTTACAAGTGCTTACTCCTGATTATCCCCACACTAATCTAGACAGAAATGTAACATGGTTCTTGGGAAGGCGGTGGATTTCGACACTCTATGGATTTATCATTCAACACATTATACCTTCAATTTGTACCCCTGTTTCATGTGTACATATACTGTATGGGGCACTTGTGTTTATCTGTGGATTTTACAACATTATTACAATGACACCTCACATCTGCATTTAATGCAGTACTCCCATTCACAAAAACATGTTATTTAGTAGGTTATACAACAAAAAATATTGTCCATAAAGTGATTCGACATGGAAAATGGAATTTACTGGAGTGAGAATCAAACCGGGAATGACTGCTTGTAAGGTGAATGCTCTGATCACTACACTAATGCAGTACTGCTTCATTTGCATGTATCTTGATATTTATCTTCTTGTGCCATTTAAGCTATAGTATGCGTAGCTAAGCAATGGGCAAACCCACACACCTACAGTTACATTTAATCTGTTTGAGAAAAAAAGTGTTTATATTATTATATTTTAAATATTGCTCTTATAAACATGGGGTGTTGCTAGGGTAACAGGATTTGTTTTTATGTACATTTTCTGATGGATTTGAAGTCTGACACTCGTATGTTTGCCATTATTTCAGACGTCATCGATGAGATCATCCCAGTGACTTGGCAGGGTAAATGAGGGACAGGCCAGCTGTATGTGCCACATATCTGGACATTCTGCATTGATCTATGCTGTTGGAGGTATGCAACCCCCTATGAGTGGTCTCACTCATTGTAATTGCCAAATGGCAGTTCTTGACTGCAGGGGTGTGTATATTGTGAGAACTCTGCTCTCAGACACACCCTCTGCACTCGTCCATGCTCCGTGTCCATTTAGGAGCTGAGGCAGCACGCCTTCATTACTATGCATGGTGCGCTGCCGTGCTGCTCCTAAACAGTCGCTTCTGTGCAGGAATAAGCTATTCCTGCACAGAATGTTATTGAATCCCAGGGTTTATGTTCACCACAAGATACTCTCCAAATACTCTCCTTAAACAGAGTACTCTCAACATCTCACTGAAATGACAAAACAGTTTTTATACATAACTGCTGCCTGTACAATCCACTAAGTTGCATGTGGGCTGTCTCTTTAGTAACTTCCACCTCTGTAAAATCTTAGAATGTATAAATGTAACTCCTGTTTGTGTATAAATGTAAAAAGAAATGTAACTACTGTGTGCTTAACTGAAACTTAGTATAATGCAATGTAAGCAAATGGAACTTTTGTCCTGGGCCTCCGCTGAAAATAGGTATTACCCAGTTGGACATTCCCGGTAAATAAACAAATAAATAAATATATTAAATAAATAAATAAATAAATACATTAAATAAATAAATAAATATTCCTTTTATATTATGTTACCATCAAAGATCTTCTGATCCTCTGTCCTTAGAGATAAAAAGGAAAACTGAGATTGTGGATTCTAAGCAAGAAAGCAGGATTATAACAAGACTGCGGTGCTTTCCCCCTCTGCTTACTGTACCAAAGTGGAAGATGCAGAGAACTTTATCTACCTCTGTCAGCTGAGGTTTCCAAGAATCTAGCAATGGTTTCTTTGTACTTTAACATGAAGGGTGCACAAGCAGTGGAACTGGCCTTTAGGACATTTTACAGTTGCCTCTGTTCAAAAAAGACCATAGTACAGGCAACAGCATAATTCCTTTTGCCAGTATGATTTCATTAAATTTTCCATTTTATTTGCATTTTATCTCATACAAATCATCTGCAGTATTCATATCGATGGTTCTGTCTCTTTGCTATCTTAACCTCTCTAACAATCTGTATTTTCCTTTCCTGAATTAAATTCACTTCTAGCTGTAGCTTTTGAGACACTTCGGTATCAGACAGGCAATTACAGTTCTAGCCCTAATATATTCATCTTTAGTTTTGTCAAACTCAGATTTTACGACATTACATATAAGTGCCTTATAATAGCTTCAACCCTCTCTGTGTTAGCTAGAACATGTGTGAAAGCATGCTCTTTCATGAATACTGTTTCTCTTTGGCGTAAAATGTTCATGTTGGAGGTTGGCATAATGGTTAAGATGTTTACCTCACAGACACAAGGTACAGTGATTGATTCTCTTCTTTGGGGACAGACTTTAAATGGCACACAAGAACAACCAGCCAAGCACTTAAGTACCTATGAACTTCACTGAGTTTACTTGTTACTGACTCAGCTGTAAAACTCTTGATCTCAGACAATGAAAGTGATGTGTATATTGCTTCAACTTCCTAGCACACAGTAAAGGGTTTACCTATATTTCTTTTCTTCTGTTATCCAGCTTTGCTGCAGGTTAAAAAATTGTAAACCTCTGCCACCATGATGGTAAGGCAAATGGCTTCATGAAGTTGAACAGTTCTAATTGGCTAAATTCCAGTATTTTTCAATGAATATTTGCTTTTCTGGAGCTAAAAGGTTGATATTCAGTAAAGCAACCACTTTGCAAGGGAAAACAACTGTTTTGCTAAAAACATCATTCTCTGAGCTTGGTTGGGACTCTTTGATGAGGTTTTCTGGCCTGAAATGGTGTTTTCAGTTTTTCTATTTGAAAACATTCTTTATTCTGACACTATGACATGACACATGCCTCTGGTTACCCATAGGTGCGTCTCATTTTTATTAGTAGTATAAATAATATCACGAAACACAAGCATGGTAAGTAAAACAGCAGTGGTTCACAAAATGACAGCCACATAAGAAGGTTGTTAGCAGCTTCATCTTGCATCATAAACTCAGTATCAGCTGGCTAACCAAATTCTAAGCATTATGGGTAGGTTTTGTCCACAGCTTGGAAGACCTTTCTTTTAGTTTGAAAGGGAAACCATTCATTCATGAGGCTGCCTGAGTTAATGTTTTTCTGTCCACAGCAAAGAGCAACATTAAAAACATACACACATGATAACAATAACCTTGTCTTAAATAAATGTTTACAGGGGCTGGTGTGCTGATACCCATCTCACAAAACTGTGTTAATAATAACGAGTAATCTGACTGTTTTGTATGACTGAAATTCACAGTGGCTTTCTGGGATCACCACCTATTCTTATGGACAGACTTTGCAGTGATTGCCTTTCCTTCTGATAATAGTTGAATTGTGCAGCCTTGTGTATAAATTATCATCTTCTCTGTGAAATTCCCTTTTTATCACAATCTGTCATTCCTCTGATAGTGTAATTGGTATTTTGTTGCTTGCTACCCTTTTGCCTAATAGAACAGAAGTTACAGCAGTTGCCAAAGAAAAGCAAGTCTGTTTGTGCAGTATTTGTCTTAGCTGAGATTGGAATTACCCTGCTTCTCCCTGGCAGACGTTAATATATTTACTGGCAGAAAATATGCATTTTACTGGAAGAGTTTAGAACATGACATGTCACTAAATGGTGGATAAGTCAACAAATTTTTCCTAGTAATTTCTTAAAGTAATTTATTTTATGAACTGAATTCCTGTGGGCCACCATCATATTCCCTTGTACTAAGGCATCATCCACTTACACATCAGGTTAGATCTTCTTAATACATTGTGATGTAATAAACTACATAATCACACTTACAAACTGGGTAAACATGTATTTCAAGAATACAGATATGATTTTATGTGTAAGATAATGGCATTTCACAGTACTTTATACTGAATGATGTTCAAAAACAAAATAATTTGCTCAATTTAGTTGTTTAGTAGAAATTATATAATGCACACAAATTTAACTTCTAACAAGTGCTTCCTTGTAAAATATGTTAAATTCCATAATCTGCCACTAGCTATCTGAAATTATTATCTTATATGTGTTATATGTTGACCCCCTTACATACCTCTCAATTGTCTAAATTTTCACAGAATGTCCAGATTTTTTGCCTCTTATTTTTGGTCTATTCCTCATAAAATATGTGGTTTTCTGGCAAATCACTAGAATGATCTGAGGATTGAAGTCACCAAATAATGACATACATTTGAGTTTCGGACGTCAAATCATTCAGAAAATGCATGGTAACACAAAACTTATTACTCTAGCAACTTTCTAAGTTTATAAGAGCAATATTTAAAATATGTTCCTGTTTTTCTGCCTTTGTCCCCCTATTTTCTCAGGCTTTGTCCAGATGTATTGCACTAAGAGTTTGATTGGTATGCCCAGTTATAATAATACTTTATTTATCTATCTATTTGTCTTAAAACAGAATTCAGAAGACCACTTTTTTCAGGTTGCTGAGTGTGGTACACTCATGGTACAGAGTCTGTAGACTAAAAGACACAATAATGTAGCAAGACTGTTGCACTGGGGTTTGTGCAAACACTACAGTGTAGAAGTAGCTGAGAAGCGTTAGAAACATGAACCGCAAAGCTTACAGAGAATAATGAAGCTGATATTATATGGGTCACCCATTACCAACAGTTAAAAAAAAAATAGACGCGAGAAAAGCAGTTATAGTAGTTCATGAAAAGAGGACAAAAGTAACACTGATCACTGAAATTACTATACCCAATGAATACAGTGTCTTATATACAGAAAGACACAAAGACATAAAATATCAGGATTTGCAGACAGAAATGAGAGCAATGTGGAAGAAAGATACCCAGACAGTTCCAATAGTAGTAGAAGCAATGAGTCCAATAAAAAAACAATTTGTAGTTGTATTTAGATATGCTATCAATAAGTGTGAGCCTTTACAAGCTACAGAAGGAGGCAATTCTGGACCAATTGAAGGGGCTGAGAAGAGCACTCTTAGCTAACATCAAAGACTGAAACAATACTAATTTCATGAACTTTAATTATACCTTGACTTAGGAATGACATCCATTCCCGTCAGAGAACTGGAAACTCAAAAGATTATAACCTGTAATAGGCTGAGAGCTTGCATAATGACAGCTTCCTGTGTTTTAAAAACAGTGTCTACCTAAACAGCATAAATAAATGCTGTCCTTCTGCATAGTTGTAGCTACCCTGTACTGTTTGCTTTACCCCTAGGCCATACTGAAAACACTTTGCTGGATGGACTGGCTCACTGCTTGACAACGGAAAACAGAACAAAAAAAATGAATGAATTCATAGTGTAGCATTTTCAGTCTGGCAGCTGTTATAAGTAGTAAAATATTATTTCCATGAAGAGCAACAGCTGCAACGTGACCTAAATCAACAGCAGAAGGAATGTCACAAGTTCAGCTATACCTGTGCTCAGGCCTAAGGTCACTGAGAAACACGTACACTTCCAGATATCCACTACATTTATGAATACTAACCTTTCCTGGACTTAGTTTAAATGCTGGAAAGCTTAAAGAAAATTTTATATCAACCAGAAGACAATTCTAAAGTCTAGTAATAACTCTCATAATGAAGTTGTACCTTTCCCTATTCCCATTTTTAAACAACACTAAACTGGTATTTACATTTCTAACCAATCTGGTGCAAGTTTCTGCAAGACCAGGTTGTACGAGAACATTAAAAATGATATATGTTTGACATAACTTGCTTCTTATGTTTAGTTTTGCTAATTTGGCTGAGTAGACAAAGTCTTTCAGCAACGGAATTCTCCTTGTAAACTTTTATTGTTTCTCTTCTAATAGCTGTACATGTGTCATTTTGCAGGCACAAAATGTGTTATTTTCTAACAGAGGTCTAACTAGGGATGTAGAGTATCCAAATCACTCATGTCTCTTGACATTAAAGTTCCAAATATTATTACCTTAGTTTTCACAGTATATGCCCAAATAATCACAGTATGTGATTGAAGAGTTACTAATACCCAGGTCTAACATTAAAATCTCAAATATTACCCAATTGTCCAGATCAAACAACTGTATGAGTATTACATGTATGGACATTGAACATTAATCCAGAGTATGTAGCGCACTAATTTATCTCAACAAAGTAGTTTAATAATCTGTGTTATATATGAGTACCTATGTTGTAGTCCTATACCTATGTGAGAATTGGCACTTATTGGTTAAGGAAAGGGAGGCAAACACACACTTATTTATTTAATCCTTGTTTTATAGGTAGGTGAGCGGGTCTGAGGTCCATTTTAGTCATGACTAAGATGCCAAGATACAAAGGAATAATGTTGAACAGACCACACAAATGTAATGACAGTGATCAGGATCACATTTATGACGAATGTGCAGGCTGCTACATTTTACAGTACTTAGAACTAGCTTCACAGAACCTTAAACTGTACATATAGCAAAGTAAATATAGCTATATTTCACAGGAGTATGTAAAGCATTTTTACAAAAAACTGACATATCATGTTATTCACAATAATTTGGCATTTAGATACATTCAGAAAATAGGTCTGAAGAAGATTCCTGCCAGACCCTGGCTCGTGCACTGGTCTAGTCAGATAATTTCCCTGTAAGTTTGCTCTTTGTGTCCTGTCAGTTAGTCACCTCTTAATCCATTTTGTTATATATGGATTCACTTCACAAGCAGCTAGCCTGGAAATAATAGTACTGTATAGGAGTGTGCCAGATGCTTTAGGTAAATCTAGCTACCTCACAACAAATGACATATCATTACATAGAACAAGACTGACCAGATTATAAACACTGACAAGGCTAGTGAGGGTAAATCTCTGTCTCTCCATGTCTCTGTCTGTCTCTTGTCTCACCACTTCTCCAGATAACAAATCATCTTGTTAACTACACTTACCACCTGCTTTTACCCTCACTCTAACCTGTACCATTCTCTACCAAACTGCAAATCTGCTTATAGTAAATGTGTCACAATAACTATTCATAATCACCTGCCTCAACCTTCATTATAACTGCAGAGCCATTCCTATAGCAAATTCCCACTCTGTTACCCATCACAAAAATGTATCAGCACTCTATATTTTCACACCTTTCACTTACTTTTGTCTCCTTCTCCCCAGATCTGCTCATTTCTACAGTCATACCCCATTATTCGAACCATTAAGCGTCCATTGCCCTCACTAACTAATCCTCCTCAGCACTAACTACTCCACACTATACCTTACCAATCTCCTCACACACATAAACACACACACGCACACACACACACACACACACACACACACACACACACACACACACACACACACACACACACACACACACACACACACACACACACACACACACACACACACACACACACACACACACACACACACACACACACACACACACACACACACACACACACACACACACACACACACACACACAGTGACACCCAGTCAAAAGTTAGCTCCATTCCACTTCAGTCATCTCACACACCTCTGTATCTTCATCAACATTTCTTTACCTATAATCACACTTCTACTTGCCTTTTCCCTTTCGCATTTCCATTCAGTCCCTGTTTATACAGTTTAATTCAAAACATGCTCTCTCCCTTAAACAGTATGAAACATCTACACACTTTTCTCTGCATAATTCTTATTCTCCCCTCTAAACTAATCCCCTCAAAATACTTTTCAATGTTCTATTCCTATCAAACTTACACTCAGACCTCTAACCTGCAATTTTTACCAATCTTCACTTCACATTCACCTACATACCTCAGCTCCTCAACTACCTTGGCATACCCACACCATTTTCTTCAAATTGCACTCATCAGCCGCAATTGTCCAACACTTTATATCTCCCCATATCTGGGCTACACCTATCAAAATGTTTTCCTGGCAACTTGTTAACAACCTCATCTTCTACTATTTACACACCTAGCATCCTTTCATCAACAACTCTAACAACCCCACGTGCAAGTATCAGTTTCACTAACTCAAAATCAAACTCAGTATCATTTACATTTCACATCTAGCATAATCAGCTTATTCACTAAAGCACATTTTCAAAAAAAAATGCACCCTTTGCAACCGTATTCTCTATAGATTTGCATAAAACAAACAATTAAACAGCTGTTTCCCTCCCTCAACCTCTTTCACTCATGTAACCTCTGTGGAGATAATCATCCAAGCCCAAGTCCCCTCCGTCCATCACAAAAGGATTTCTAAACTACCATAGGCCCTGTCCATCCTTCACAAAATGCCAAATTACCACCACAAATTCATCCTGCTTATTAAGCAATATCTCTAAAACCAATAAACTGCATCTTTATAACAGTAACATCAGAAGCATTTGAAACAAACTTCCAGAGGTCAACATGTGAATTGCCTTCCACTCCCCTGACATCGTGGTTGCAACTGAAACCTGGTTAAATCAAGCTATAAAATATGAGGAGATCTTAACAACAGAGTAAAACATGCTTAGATTTGATAGAACAAACAAAAAAGCCAACAGTCTGGCAACAATCTACAGTAACACTCTCCACTTATTCCACTAAACTTAGAGCCACTAGCTACTAAAACTTCAGAGATTCTTGTATCCTCAATTAACTTACTTACTTTAAGACTTTCTGTATCATTGCCATATACATAATCCCAGGTACCAACATATATACTGTAGATGAAATTTACTTTTGAACTTCAGCAAATATCTTACAAAAACTATAATACTAGGGGATTTCAATATATTTAATAGGGGTTTCAGCATATATTGGCAATCTATCATTAATGACTCGTCTCATCTCAACTCCTACTAGGTACAGTAAAACCACTAATAAATGTTCTATCATTGACTGGATATTCACAAAGTTTCCAAACAGTATTCTCTCTGAATCTTTAAATTATTCCATTAACAATTAAGCAGCTAAACTCCTACATGAAACCCCACCTCTATAATTTAGTACCTAAATGCATATCTGTTCATAAAGCTGCTTTCCTTGCCAACTCAAGATATATTAACTGGACCTGACTTCATGCTCTCCCTTTATGATGTTGTCACAAACTTTAATGATTCATTTTCTCCACCCTAAGTGAACATGCCTCACTAAGAAATAAAAGCATTAAAGTAAACCCTGTATCCTAGTTAACTAGAAAAAATAAAATGGCAATGAAAGAAGGAGCGCTTGGAATAGTTGGAAACAAACTAAAAGTCAATCTATCCTCTGAAACTATTAGTAATTTTGAAAGACAACAAAACTTGACAAAAACATACTATACAAACTTCCAATGCAGCAAACAATACAACCCCAAACTTTCGTGGTGCTCCATCAGCAAATGTATACATCCTCGACTCATTACCTAACCATTTCCTTCTATTATCGACCCTAATCACAGCACTGACAGCCAGTTCAGTACATGTTTTATTGACATGTCAGTGTCCCTCTTAAAAAACTCCTGTAACACCCAGCCTGTCCAGAGGCAACAGATAGTCCCAACACATTTGGCTTTGAATCCATCCCCACATTCAACCTTAAGAAATACCTTCTCAAGCTAAGCCAACTGCGCTTATTCCAGACAGTTTTCTGAGTATATTAAACTTGCAGCAGACACCCTAGCTTGCCCAGTCTCCATCCTAATAAACCACTCCATCACAGAAAACTACGTCCCTAAAATTTGGGGAAAAATCTTATATCCTTCCACTAAACAAAGGTGAATCCTTTACTGATATCTCCAATTATGCGCTGATAGCCCTTCTGTCCCACCATCCAGAGTCTTAGAACAAATGTGTCTAATCCAGATACTTTTGTTACCACTCAGCACAGTTTCCAGCCATAACACAGTACTATAACAGCTCTACTCAGGTTTGCTCCCACCATTAACATCAACAGAAATGCAAGGACCTCAGTAGTAATGCTTTTCTTTGATTTGCCACAAGCTTTTGACAGCATGTCTCACCAAAAGGTATATATCTTCCATCCTCATCTCTCATCTGGTTCAACAGCTAACTCTGCAATGGATTTTAACCTGCAAACTGGGAAAGTGACATCTCTCCATTTCTCTCAGTGCACATAGGGATGCCTCAAGGATCTATCCTTGGTTCCTTGCTGTCCAGTTTTTCATAACTGATCTACACACCATAAGTAAAGATCATTATGCAGTATGCCCATGGATCACCTGCTGATGAGCCTACAACTTCAAGCCCAAACTCAGAAACCTTCAAATCCATTGAAGCATGACTCCATACCTCTCAATTACTATCAGACACTAAGAAGACAAAACGTACTCTGTTTACACCTAAGCGATACTCTAACGACAAAATTCTCTTCACCATTACTTCTCATAATCAATCCAAAATTGAACGTGTAACGCATACCAAGCTCCAAGGTGTCATCATAGGTGATGACATGAAATTTGACCACTGCTTAAAGCAAGCTACCAGCAAATGTACAAAATGCTTGGCATGCTATATTGAGCTAAACCCCAGCTGACTAACCTCGCTAAGCAAGCCATAGCTTCTACTTTATTGTTACTCACTCTGCTATATACGGCTGTTGTATTTGTCAACATGCAAGCAACCCAAATAACCGTGCTAGAAGAATCCAACATGGCATGCTGTGGCGGAGTCTTTAATTTACCATTAACCCTAAATGATGAAATTAAAATTAACTGTCACTGCCTACTGTTCTTATGTACAGAAGGGAGTAATACTGATTTAAGCTTGCTTTCCAAAGAGTAACATAATAACAGCACCAGTTGGGCAGAAGACTGAGCATGTTAATAAATGATTCTTTGGTATTGAAAAGATTAGGTCAAAATAATGTTATAGCTAATCATGAATTTAAATGAAGATATGGGGGAATGTTTACGGCTCCACAAAGAGGAAGAGAAAAATACATGCTTTGTTATCATTATTTGTCACTACTTAACAGTTTTATGGTTTGCCATAAACTGGGTAATCCTCTCAATGATGTAGTGTAGCTTGATGGAGGAAAAAGAAATCCCAGTTATAATAAGTGGAGGAAGGAAGGTTCCTGAAGAGCACTGAAAACAGCATAACATGCAACAAATTTACAAATCGTGCAGAGCAGGGAGGACTGCACCTTCTTACAGACTCTGTCAGAAGTGGGTCAGGCAGTTAGAGAACCTCTCTGCACCATATGCATACAGATCTCATAATGCAAATAATACTACCGTAACTGCTCTGGCAAGCTATGCAATACATTTCTGTTCACTCTAAATGCATGTCAGATAACCCCAAGTCTAAATGTACACTAAAGGAGCTTCTTTCAAGGCAATGGACCTGTACATGTGGCATAAAATGTAAATTTAAGTTAGTGTATTTAGTTACTTGTTTTGATATACTGAAATATTTTGAAGAATTAATACAGTCATTTTTTTATAAGTGGTACATATCCTGTTATAATGAACCAGTACTGGTTCATATATATATATATCTATATACATACACAGACACACACACACACACACACACACACACACACACACACACACACACACACACACACACACACACACACACACACACACACACACACACACACACACACACACACACACACCCACACACACATATATATATATATATATATATATATATATATATATATATATAAAATACTTTATTCTCATATAAATGTTCATAGGTTAGTACTAGGCTAACTGCCCTTGTGAGCTATTTGTAAGCCTAGCCAGTTATTCCTTGTGAGACTCGAACCCTGCACCTTGTATTTGTAAGGCAAACACCTTAACCATTATTCCACCCTGCCAAAACAGGCAGCCTCTGCAAGGCTCAAACCCAGGACCCTACATACCATAGCCAAAGTGATTTACCAATAAGAAATATAATTATTTTTTATCTGCATTAGGTGGTCCTGTGTTTCTTGCACTGCATGCTCACTGCTTATTTTTGCTCTACTTTTAATGTTCATATAATTTGGTATTAATAAACTTGAGTTTGGATGTAGCATTTATGCTTATAGGTAGTTATATTAGAAACTCAGATTAACTTAATGATAGCATGTAATATCTACAATAACTCATACACATCTCTTCTGTGGGAACAAGTGAATTCACTTTATTGTAAGAAAAACTGAAGTGAATACAAAAAAAAATCTAATAATATTCACAGTAGCAAAGCTTATTGAGGAAATTTTAGAATGGCTATCTGTAATTGAAGGAAAACGAAATATTGCGCATATATATATATATATATATATATATATATATATATATATATATATATAAAAAACGCAGACACATTTTAAAATGCTAAACCTGATTTTTATTGGATTAGGTGTACATGGAAGTCAGGCAATAAGAACTTGACATACTCTATATGCAGGGCATGTTATACAAGACGTGTGGGTTTACCCCTATGCTATATACAGTCTTCATTGGCTTTCTTATACCTTGTCAAGTGCAAACCAGACAAAGTTGTGCATCATCAAGTGCAGTACACTGATGTTGACCTCCGTTGTTGGTGCTTTCCATAGAAAGTCATTGCTGATGTGTTTTCTAATTGTGTAGCAACAGAGATTCATTTATATTTATACATTACTCTTTTCTTAGGTTCATAGGTTCATAGGTTCGTACTAGGCTATCTGCCCTAGGGCCTATACAAGCCTAGCCATAACAATTCCCTGGCTATTTTTTCCCACACTATTTACTTTCCTGGACCCCTGTCTAGCAGGGCGACTGATGTGATCCCCGGGGTGAATTTCCTTTCTCCCATCCATTCATCAAGGTTCCTTTTGAAGAGGGCCAAAGAGGCGCTTTGCTTGACATGTATGGACAGTCTATTCCAGAGTCTGGGGAGTCTCTGGGTCAGGAACCTATCCCTCCAGCATGTTTTGTTTATTGTGATGACAAGATTTAGATCCCTGGAGCATGTGGCTCTGAGGGATTGGGATTTCTTTAAGTGTGGCATGTCCAACAGCTCTGGGTTTGACATGGCCTTGTATGTTAAGGAGAGATCGCCTCGGAATAGACGATATGTGACAGAGTATAGCTGGAGTTTTTTAAGGCGGTCAGCATAGGGCATCTGCTTTAGGCCTGTGATTCTTTTAGTGAGGTATTTCTGTGGCCTTTCCAGTTGTTGCAGATGTCTTGAGAGGTACATATCAAATGGGGCATTGTATTCTATAATGGGTCTAATGAGGGATGAGTACAGTGGGACAATGACCTCTTTTTTCTTGATGAAAAGCCCTTAGTGATGAGGTGTGCCACATAGAAGGATTTCCTGACTGTTGTGGTAATGTGGTTATTGAAGGTGAGACCACTGTCCACCTGTGTCCCTAAGTCTCTTATCACACTTTCGGTGTTTAGTGTACTGCCACCTATGTGGTAATTCACGGGTACATGTTTTTTCCCAAAGGAAATAACTATAAATTTCTTGGCATTGAGTTTGAGCCCATGGCTCTGGCACCAAGCATCTGTTTCTGTAAGGCCCTTTTGTAGAGTATCCACATCATTTGGGGATGCAATAATGGCTCCCAGTTTGCAGTCATCCGCAAACTTTGCTAGCCAGTGTCCATTAGTGTTAGCCTGTACTTCAGAGAAGTAGATGCCAAACAAGAGAGGTCCCAGGACTGAACCCTGAGGTACTCCACTTGTCACTTGTCTGGAGCTGGATTTGGAGTCAGCTACCTTTACAGTGTGTGTTCTGTCAGTAAGCCAGTTGGCAACCCATCTTGTGATGTAGGGATTAATGCCCAGCTTAGTAAGTTTATCTATGATTCCAGAGTGGGGGATGGTGTCAAAGGTCTTGGCAAGGTCCGGATAGGCTGTGTGGACTGCCTTACCCTCGTCCACGGCTCTGGAGACTGATTCAAAGAAGTCAGTCAGGTTCAGGAGACAAGATTGGCCCTTCATGAACCCAAACTGGGTGGAGTCCAGTGTTTTAAGGTTGCCAATGTCTTTGTTTATAAGTTCCATGATAATACGTTCCATGGCCTTGCAGATCAGGCTCATCAGACTGATGGGGCGGTAGTTCCCGGGATCCAAGGTGGATCCCCCCTTGTGGAGCGGGATAACTGTAGCTGTGCGCCATTCAGTGGCCACAAAGCCTGAGGTGAGGGTATGATTAAACATGACACTTAGGTGAGGTGCCAGTTCATTTTGTAGTTCATGTAGTACACAGCCCAGGATGTCATCTGGTCCCATGGATGCTGTATTCTTAGCTTTGGAGAGTGCATTTTTTACCTGTGTGGCCGTTATTACCGGAATTTGGCAATCTTCCGGTATTGATATGGGCCATTTAGGGGGTGAGAGGGGGGTGAAGCTGGCACTGAATCGATCTGCCAGGATATTGGCAATATCCTTGGGATCAGTATATTTAATGCCATTCTGTTGTAGCTCAGAGCAGATCTGAGCATTGCCATGTATATTCTTGACATACTTATAGAATGCCTTGTGGTTGTCTTTGGAAGTTTTGGTAACTTGCTTTGGAGGATTTTATGAGTGATTTCAGCTTCTTACTGAGGCTGGTAAGGGAGTTTTTTGCATCCTGGGATTTTTATACATCTTCAAACAGTGCAACAATGCAGTTAGTATATATATGTTTGGGGGTGTAGTAAGCTTGCCTCAAATGAGGGCATAGCAGGACTTTCTCTCTTTCAAAACATGCTTACATTTAATTTCTCCATCCTGTTGAATTCTTGACCATTTGTGTTTAGCGAGTTGGTTGCTCACCGAGTTGTAAATCAAGCAACCAAAGTGGACACATGCACATCATCAGATAAATACTCCAGCAGCCCTCTGTAAAATCCTTTGTTTCAGAAAAATGTACAAAGAAAACATTTATGTACATGCACTTGCAAAGTAATTAGTAATATGGACTACTCTAGAACAATACTAAATTGTTGTTTCATATTCCTCTTCAGTATTATATCTCAGTTGCAGTTAGGACATTTAATTGTTACACCAACACACTTTGCTTCATGACAAAGCGATCACTTCATATATTTTGTACAGGGAAACATAGCATGACATATATATTGAAACACTAAACCTTTAAAAATAAAAACATTGTGTCTCTTAGTTCTGGTGTGGAACTGAACAGCAGTTTCTCTTGTAAGGGCCATAACTCTCTGATTTTACATTTTGAGCTTTATTTGTTTGATATGTAAATCTTTTACAATATATGGAGAATAGCTCCTGGTATAAGAGGTTTCCTGCCATGGTCCCTGTATTTCTTATTCTGTTTGATACCAGGTGATTCCAGACTGCTCAAAATCATTTCACATCTCTGTTGCATATTTGAAACTAAAACCTGCACACTTCCTTCATTTGTGACATTCCTGAATTGATAACATCAACCATTTTGTAATTAAACCTATAGTTTCGTACTTTGTACCAGAAATGTATATACCCTCACATGCAATGCCTAATTGCTTATCTAAGCAAACTGTTCTGTACAAAATAGTGTTCTTCAGTCTCTAGGTCTTTAAACAAGCAGTAATGCGCAATAGGATGGGTGTCAGAAGGAGGTACTGTCCCCACACCTGGAAAATCCATTATTTCATTGTAGCGCCTAATATGTTGGAAAACATTATTGCACTTAAAAAATGGCACTGTTTATTTTGCATGATTTTTTTTTCTTATGTGTTGTGTTGAATTTCCTTGCATGGTTATTTATTTTTGTTACAGACTGTGAAAAAAAGTAGTTCCCATTTATTCATTGTTAGAGTGAATAGCACCCCAGTGCTGATGGGGTTTAAATCCAACCACTGTCACCAATGTGGAGACTGGTCTAGTACTGATGGTGTCTGAATATCAGCACTGCCAACCAAAAAAATCATGTTGGGACTACAGTCCTTGGATCCACTCCACTGACCCAAATACATTTGATGGCCACTCGAGAGATCGTCTGTTGGGTTATACCATTGGTGCCTAACAGATTCAAGTAACAAAAACTGAGCACAAATCTGATTCACTAACAGCAGTCAGGAAATATGCACTGCTGCCCTTGTCAAGGGCTTCCAACATCTACACTCATAGAGATGAATCTTTGTCTTAGCAATCTTGGCCCCACTCTGTCTATGAGCCACAATGTTTTCCAGTGCCTCTTACTAATGGTAAATGCCTTTCAAATTATTATTTTCACACATAGATAGCACACACACACACACACACACACACACACACACACGCACGCACGCACGCACGCACGCACACACACACACACACACACACACACACACACACACACACACACACACACACACACACACACACACACACACACACACACACACACACACACACACACACACACACACACACACACACACACACACACACACACACACACACACACACACACACACACATATTAGATTTCCAGGAAAGTATAGTATAATTATCCAATTCCCCACAGCTTTCTTCCTGATACGGCAGTACTACCACAACACTAGAAATAGCTGGGGATGTAACACACCAGTTACTTGTGTCACTCTTGGTATACAGTCAAATAAAACTATAATAAATATAAAACTATATCGTGCTTTAAGCTTTATGGCTTTTGGAGATGGACGCAGTGTCTTGGAAACTTTGTTGAGCTAAGCCTTAAAATAGAAGCAAAACTTTGTCATTAATACCAGGAAACTTATTTGTCTCAAATCCTAATTGCCACATAAGTTCACCATATTGCATTTTGCACTGCCAGTGTCCACCCCTTGGACTGTTACTTTTTTTGGAATGAAAACAAAACAAAACAAAACAAAGATCTTTTGAAGTTCTCACAAACAAGATTTAAATGGGCATGTTAAATAGTTTGTAAAAACTTCAAAATATAACAGCTATGATAGTGGTTTAAGTATGGTGGCTATATCTTTAAATATATTTTGTGTTTTGGGTCAGATGATGTTGGAACTGATTTTAAATAGAGTGAATGTTTAACATTTTTATACTGATGAAGTCCTAGTTGGATGAAAGGGCCGAATACATACCATTTTCTTCTTTCCACTGCTTGCAAACTATTGTGTTTACTGGTTGCACCAGTCCTGTAGTGCTCTTGATTGCTTGTACTTTGATTTCCCAGGATTTGTTCAACAGAGACAAGAGAGAGAGAAGAGACAGACAACTCAACTGTTGTTGCACCAAGTGACATTTTGAGTTTTTTTAGACAATCAGATGATACAGAAAGCTACAGATGTATCACAACAAACTGGGTTAAATGTGAGTCTTGTTACTCCTGCCAATGCTGAAAACAGGAAAAAAAATTGGTAATGAATAATAGAAGTGTTTCATCTAATAAGGCAACTGTGATGCATGACTTAAACCTCCAAAGGAATTTAATAACATATCCAACTCTCGTTTCTCATGTGGAGGTTTGTCTGAATCAATAAAATCTTTTGGAAAAAAAAAGAAAGAAGCCTAAAGATTAAAGTTGGAAATTGTTTACTGTAGGGATTGTATTAAAAGTAAAATTACACCTAATGGACTGAGACTTTACACATTTCCAAACAATATTACACAGAATCCCAATTTATATGAAGATTTATGGACTTATTTGACTGGTTGGGTTTTGAAATGATCGAAATGAAGATGAAAGACATCGATAAACTCACAACAGAAGTTAAACCATTGCACATTTCTATTGTAAATGATTTACTGTATGCTACAAAAATAAATCATCTGACAGAAGTTTAATCACATTTGGATAAATTAGTAGATAATATACAAAAGAAAAAAGATAACAAAAGCTGCAAAGGAATAGATTAGAATATGTGAATAAAAAAGCTTATAGAGACATGACATGGGTTGGTTATTGGCTTTGAACAATAATGAAGGGTATAATAAGGGTGGGGATGTTCCATTAGTCAATAATGGACAATTGCATTAGATGGATGAAGGGTTTTTGAGTGGAAGTGAAGTGTTTTTAAGCCCAACACCTCCCTGAAAATTAGCAAGGCTAGAGAAGAGGAATATGGACTGGATGAACAATTTGAATAATCAGACAACTTGATGTCAGCCTTGGAGGAGGCACTACAGACATCAGTTTCAAAAAAGTTTTAACTTTGTGCCCTCTACAAGGGCAGACTTTAACAATGCATTGATTAGCTATGGGTATTTACCCATAATGTAAGGTTATAGCTTTGTGCACTCTACAATGGCAGACTTTAACAATGCATTGATTTAGCTATGGTTATTTGCCCATAATGTAAGCTCATCTTGCATGTATAAAATCTCTAATGACTGTATTAGTTAAACTAATGGTTACAAAAGAACAAGTATGTTCAATCTCCCAAGCATTTCATTGTTTGAAAAACAATCAGAGAAGAGGATTAGAAACAAGTTGAATCATAAAGCTGAGCATTATGTGTTTAACTTAACTAACAATTTAAAATTAGCTTTAAATGGACTTAAATTTAATGAGAATGTAAAGGCATTGAAACTTGATAAGGGGGAGGTGTGATATTAATGAAGTATATACTTTATTACTGGATGATGATTTTTATAGTTCAGTGTCCAGAAGTGAAGTTAATGTTGCATACCATAAAACTGACTATGAATTATTTTATTTTTTATTGGAAAGAAACATTTTTTGAACAACAATATCACTTTTTAATAATTAAAAAAACTGATCACTCCAGTAATCTTTGGCATCCCAAAGGTTCAGAAAGATTTATTCTCCCCACAGACCGATAGTGTCTGCTACAGGGAGTAATACTGAACCTTTGTCAACTTATACAGGTAAAACATTGGATGAAATGACAGCAATTAAATAGCCCAAAGATCTGATTATGCTAACTGTTGATATGTGAGATGCTGAACAAATATTTAAAAACAAGTATTTTTTTGTTTGAAGATAACTATTTCATAAGACGTGACAGGGGAACCTGCAGCCTCCTTGTAGGCTAATTTAGTTATGTGTCAGTGGAAACATCATTTTGTTAAGAACAATTGATTCTGCTCCAACTTTCTACTATACTTCATATTCTTCTACAATAATTTATTTTCATGGATGGGGACTGATGGATTTTTAGTAACGTTTTTGATGTATATAAATGGGACCACAAATTTTTTGGAAGGTACATGAAAATATATTTTTGGATATGGATATTTTTGTTGACAAGTCCAATAAATGCTTTGACTTGAATATTTTTAGGAAACCTCCTTACTACTAATAGCTTGTTGTACTTCATTAGTAACTACCCTTTGTGAGTGAAAATTAATGTGATTAAAGGGCAGGTGGTGATATTGCTCAAATTAGTATATGCTGATTGTCTCTTTCAAGCTGATATGGAAAAATTAAAATGCATAGCTTTGATTAGAGGATATTCCTTGACATTATTTGAGGATGTGGCTAATGAAATATATGTTAGAAGATAGAGTGAGTTTCCTCCTATTTTATGTAACCCCCTGAAAAAAGGTAATGGACAGTGGATTAAGTAAGAATAGGCCAAGAGCCTTAATTTTTTACCAGTTCCTGTGATAGTATTCAGTATTAAAAAATAATTAAAAGACATTAGTCATTGTTAGCTGTAAATCCTGAGATTGCTAGAACAGTGGGTGATAAACCTACATTTATTTTTAAGAAGGGAAGTAATATTAAACAAGCTCTAAAAATAATGTACTTAAGAGAAGCAGAAGCAAAGAATGCAGGATGAAGAAATGCAGATGTAAACAATGCAAATAGATTGATGAGGGACCATATATCACTTCAGTGGAGTATCCTAAACCTTGGGTGGCATTTGTTGTGAAATGCCAAAAACCTGAGAGGTATATCCAACAGAGAATATATCAGCATTTGTATGCTTCTGAGAAAGGAGATTTAAAATATATATTTATATAGGCATGTAAAAGTTTGTGAGAAGAACTTCAAAAGATTTTTTTTTTATTGTAGAAAAAAATACCAGCGTTTGGATAGTAATAACCCTCCATGATACCCATAGTTACAGAAAGTGTACGTGTGTTTGGATAGTCATAACCCTGCATGATACCCATAGTTATAGGTAAGTGTACAAGTGTTTGGATAGTCATAACCCTGCACGATACCCATAGCTACAGACAAGTTTACCAGTGTTTGGAGAATCTTAACCCTGCCTGATACCCATAGTTACAGTCAAGTGTACCAGTGTTTGGAGAATCTTAACCCTGCACGATACCCATAGTTACAGACAAGTGTACCAGTGTTTGGATAGTCATAACCCTGCATGATACCCATAGTTACAGACATGTTTACCAGTGTTTGGAGAATCTTAACCCTGCAAGTTACCCATAGTTACAGACAAGTGTACCAGTGTTTGGAGAATCTTAACCCTGCACGATACCCATAGTTACAGCAGATGTACCAGTGTTTGGATAGCCATAACTTGCATGATACCCATTATACCAGTGTTTGGATAGTCTTAATTCTGCATGAAACCCATAGTTACAGATACCCATAATTACAGACAAGCATACAAGTGCTTAGGTAGTCATAACATTACATGATAACAATAGTTGCAGATAAGTGTACTGTGTTTGGATAGTCATAACATTCCATGATACCCATACTTAAAGACAGGTGTACCAAAGTTTGAATAGTCATAACCCTGCATGAGACCCATAGTTACAGACATGTATAAAAGTATATGGATAGTCATAACCCTGCATAAGTCCCATAATTATAGATAAGTGTACCAGTGTTTGGATAGTAATAACCCTCCATGATACCAATAGTTACAGGCAAGCATACCAGTGGTTGGATAGTCATAACCTCTCAGGATACCCATAGTTATAGGTAAGTGTACCAGTGTTTGGATAATCATAACCCTGCATGATTTAATTTCTCTCCTATTCTTTGTCTTCTTTCATATCTGTTCAGCAAACTGATTGCAAAACAATTGGTAGTTAAATATATTGTTTGTCAAGTGCAATTACATTTATGAAACATTTCGTCTTATTTTAATAACTTCCTGTAGATTGTGTCATCTCAAACAGTGTTATATTAAGTAAAGAGGTAGAAGAAGTAATGTCCCCTGTGTGGGATTTGTGGGAGGTTTATGCCCTATATTCTACAATGCCAGTAAATGATTTACTTTTTAAATGTGGAATTTCAGTGTTGAGTTAGTATGGATATGTTTGGGGGGTTGGGGGCATCCCTCCTTCATGGAAGTAATGGTACTTGGCAAATGTTACCACATCTCAGATGTTTAGGGAACAGTTAAGTTTTCCTGAGTAAGAGGATTGAAGATGTGTGGTATAGGAGTTGGCTGTCAACTTGGATTTCCTGGAGTTGCACTGTGAACAGCAGTTGTTCAATCAGCAATAATTAAGTGATGATAATTTTTGTTTCACTGATCAACAGATGTCTTGTTCAGCAAACAGCTACATTCCTTTAAGAAAATATTTATGTTGTTCGGTAACCCTGTATGGAACTTTTTGTGAATTTTGAACACGAGGTTCTACAACTGCAGCTGTACATGTCTTTGCACTGATTGATGTCCTGAGAACTTTAAATGCACTTTGTCATTGATTCCTGGATCCTGTTCAGTCTCCTTGCCCCCCCCACCAAGCCTCTGAAATTAGAGTACTGGATACATTAGACATTAGACTGAAGTACAAGGCTTCTCACATATGCCATTCTGGGTCACATATTACCTGATACTGGTGTTCTAAGCTGATCAGAAACCTGTGGCTGAATTTCAGATTTGCCTGGTTAGTGGTTTTCCTGATCAGCCTTGATGTTTCTGCCTCATACTAGTATTGATAAATTGAAGATGAAGTTATTCAAAAGAATTTCTTGGGAAGGAGGCTTAAGACTGGCTACAAACATGCATATAAATTTCTCATGACCACAATTATTTAAAAAAAAAATGTATACTTTGAGGAGTTTAGTAAATAATAAATAGTAACAGGTGTCTGGACTCAAACTGCAAATTATGTAGTTCTTAATATTCTCCTTACATTTAAACCTGAACAGAAAACATAGTCTGAAACAGCTGCCCTCATCTTTGTTCTTTTCTCACAGGTTTGCAAAGTACTACCGACTGAAAAACACAGAGTATAGGACTTTCATCAAAGTTTATGGGATTCGCATTGATGTGATTGTCCATGGGCAGGTACTAAGCTTCTGACTTAGTGTTGTCGTTTGCTATAATTAAGATCTGAAAGACTAACTAGGTGAACAGCTCTCTGCCATTTTTAGAACTGTGTAAAGTACTGTTCTTTAATCTTGACTCTTCCCACAGCAGTGTGCATGGGGTAAGCATTCATGACAGTTTTTGCAACTTTTGTTTATCCAGTATTTTACAGAAACAGGACATAATCTAATTATTCTTGTGTGTGTGTGTGTGTGTGTGTGTGTGTGTGTGTGTGTGTGTGTGTGTGTGTGTGTGTGTGTGTGTGTATAATATAATATATATATATATATATATATATATATATATATATATTATACATATTATAAATATGTATGTGTTTCTTATGAAATACTAGAAACAGAACTTAATCTAATAATTTTTGATATACATGTCTTTACATGTTTCTTATGAAGTACTTCATTTCTTTGCAAGTATTTCTCGGCTGTCTCAAACATATATGTATCATTGAAATTAGCATGTTATGAATAGTCATATGGACTTACAGCAAATAAAAATATCACCGCAAGGCTGTCATCTACTCAAACTATCAAGATACCCATTCCCCAATAAAATACCAATTGCAAAGGAAATAAACAATATTGTCTTTCGATCAGTAACAGCAACAACAGCAAAACAACTACTAATATCAGGCATACTTTTCCTATATGGTGATACTGTTAGGGAGAGGGTGTTTCCAGACCTAAGCAGAGTTGTGGTTAATGGAGGAAGCTGGATTCGGGTTATAGCCATGAATACGATAGTGTAGGAGGGTACTCTCGGGACTTGCAAGTCCGTACAGAAATGGAGTTCAGCCTCTAGTAGATGCTGAGGATAACTAGTCCTTATCACTCCAGTAAGTACCACCAGACTCTTTTTTTACCACACTAGACTCAAGTTGTGGCTTGATTTATTTACATCACACAGACACCTTTGGTAAATGAGTAGTGATCTCATTTTCAAATACGTACATATTTAAAGATCATTGATGTCACATGGAAATCAGTGAATTGCAATGGTTTTCTTATGTATGCTTTTCAAGAGAGTACTGGGCCAAATGATCCTAACTTCAATAACGTTACTTTCTATATATTACATGGGGGATATTACATATGTACTGCATTAAAGCCTGATGATACCTAAACTATTTACTTTGTAATGCTAACAGGAATTTTCTTTTTAAGAAAGTACTTTATAAATAAACTCCCAGGCTTGCTGGAAATTAAACTTGGGAGCTTTGTTAGGTAGCAGTGCGGAATTTGTTTCATCAGGTGATGCCTAGAGATAAGTTATCCTCTGTGTGCCCTAGCCCTTTCCTGTTATCCAGAACGATAATGCCTGTTGCCTGTATGCTCTACTTAATCTTCAGTATGGTACTTCTGAGTTCTGTAGAGCAGAGGGTAACTTCTTTATTCTGCTATAGATCTCATATCCAGCGATATTTATGCTCAGCTGTGCTTTTTTTGAAAAAAATTGACTTTACTCTGTCAGGACTAAGCTATGTTTTTCTTCCACATTTTCTGTAGCTGTCAACAAACTCTAAGCTATTTTCTGATTCACAAGTTTTCCTATTATGGCTAGCTAATGAGAGGGATTAAAGAGTAATGAAACCCTTAGGCCTAGCTGAAGCAAGTACTGATTAAGAACAAAAAGTTATTACCCTTCTTCCTTGTAACAGCCTACTTTTTCTACCCTGTCCAAATATTTTGCTAGACTTATCATTTAGATTAATGCCTTTCAAGGCACTATATTTGGTCTGGTGCTTCCAATGTATTTATTTCTGGTAACACAAACAAACTAAAAGCTTAGAAATAGTGCAGAAAATGAGGTATTTAAATTATTTATATACTCATCATCAAAGAAAGACACCTGAGCTTTCAAATAATACCATACAGAAAAGTTCTTTGCAAATAAGACTAATAATTATTTACCAATACTTAAACAGAAATTTATTCCAAAGTATATTTTGAATATTGCATAAATTATATCAGATCATTACTGGATGGGGCTGGCAAAAGGAGGTATTTAAAACATTTTGGACTGGATTAGAATAAATGTAATACAAAACATAAAAAAATTAAACACTGCATACCATACATATTGACATATGAGATCAAAAATGTAGTTACAAGGCATACATCAGAACTTAAAATAAAGGGCGTGGCCAAGGATGAACACAGGATAGCAGCAGATTTCTTCAGCTCCACCAATTTCATTACATTGACAGGAATTAATTACTTAAAAAATTAATTCTTGAAGTAATTTTCTTTCTAAATATGTTTGTTTTATATAGTTCTTGAACTATATCTAAAAAAGAAAGGAAATCTTAATAATATTCCTGTCAGAAATTACTTTGGAAATTTTCCTGTCAGTTTATCAGTCTGAAATGAGTTCCAGTAAGACAAATTCTCAAGACTCCAGCATCAAGAAAGAACTTCAGTCTCTGATAATTATAGTCCAGCAACTTACTGCTAAGATGGATAAAATGGATACTAAAATAGACACTTTCATAGAAAAACTACAAAACAAATAGACTTGTTACATATGGACCTGCAACAACAGAAGATCCAGATGACAGGCATAGAAGAAGCTGTGAATGACATGGAAAATAAAATGCAAGAAGAGGAAATCAACATTGAGTTTCTGCTGAAACAAAATACACATTTACAAACAAAGCTGGATGACCTGGAAAATAGATCTAGGCTTAATAACATTAGGATTTTTGGACTGCCAGAAAATATTGAAGGTAACAATATTACTTCTTTTTTAACAACATGGCTCCCTAAAACTTTAGATTTACCAGAAGCATTCTCTTTTGGTATCGAAAGAGCACATAGATCTATAGCTAATACTAACTCTAACAAAACTATCCTAGATCAGTTATAGTTAGATTTCTATCATCTTTGATAAAGAGATGGTTCTTAAATCTGCTTGGGCTAAAGCTCCTGTTAAGTTTAATGAGACAACTGTGCATTTTGACAATGACTATTCTTCCATGGTAATTGCTAAAAGAAACGTTTTTCTGCCACTAATAAGGGAGCTTAAAAAAGCACAGTTTAAAACATACCTTCTGTTTCCTGCCAAGCTTAAAATCTTCCTTCCTGATGGTCCTAAGGTCTTGATGATTTAGACTCTGCTTTACTGTTTGTCAAAGAAAAAGGATTTTGGATAAAATAGAAGAAATGGAATGGGCTAGTTCTTCATTAAAGAGATTGGCAACTGAAGCTTCCTGGAAGACTTCAGAGAAGAAGAAGAGACTAAAAACAAATGATTTGTTATATGTTTTTTCTCTCTCATCATTTTAGTTCATTATTAATCTTTTTGAATATAGTTCCTGCATTTCCAGAAAGCCACAAATATTTTGGAAAAGATTTAATCAAAGTTATTCTCTATGTGCAAAGAAATGTTTTGTTTCCTAACCAGTCAAAATGCCTGAGGATTTAATGGCAGGCTGTGACTCGATTTGTTTTTCTTTCTGAAAAAAGTAAGGTTAGTAATTTGATACATTTTTTATCTTTATCTTTTTTTTCCTTCTTCTTTTATTATTTTCTTTGTTTAAACAATGACATTCTATTTAGATTATGTAGTGGGTAAAGGGTGGGGAGGGCAGGAGAGAACAGTAATGAAAATATCATTAATAGAATAATAACATATTTATTTCTTGTAAAAGTTTATAAGTTCTTCAAATGCTATTTCTAATTATACTTTCTTGATTATACTGCTTATGCTTGTTTGTAAATAATCTGTCATGCTTTAACTAATAATAATCAGAACTAAATAAGAGTAAATAATATGTTTTATTTTTAACTCTATTAATATAAACAGTAAGTAACATTCCATTGTATATACTTCTTACAGCTTTCTCTTACATTGCTTGTTTGTATAATCTGTCATGCTTTAACTAATAATAATCAGAACTAAATAAGAGTAAATAATATGTTTTATTTTTAACTCTATTAATATAAACAGTAAGTAACATTCCATTGTATATACTTCTTACAGCTTTCTCTTATTTTTTTATTTCTGCCTCACTCCCTTTTATTTTCTACTCTCTTTTTCTTTTCTTTATTAATATATAGAAATGCTTTTGACTGTGTGGGCACAGTGAATAATAGGATTTGTATGAAAATTGAGTTGGGAGAAGAATGCTGAGTTTTATTGCTTGTTGGTAATTTTGAGTTTAATTTCACTTGCATAGAGGCTGTGATGATCTGTGGAATACATTGTGGAGGTTCTGTCATGTTTAGATGCATTTACACTGCTAAATGAATGTTTGTCACTAGTTTTAATAAGTTTCCGCCAAAATGTTAAGAGAGACAATCTGGGATGTGGGCTGTCTTATGCACAATGTCCTTGAGTTACCTCAGAATCTTCAAATCACAGAATTCTCACAGAGAAACTGAAAGCAGTTAGTATAAACATTGACAAGGTTATCACACTGACACACCACAGATTCAGGAAAAATACTCTGTTCATAAAATATGTCAGTTATAATGAGTTTAAATGATGTAGTTTCTTGTAGTAAGTAAATGTCTTATTTTAGAAGGCATAAAAATGAAACATTTATTTAAATGTTTTTGAAAATCTACTTAACAGCAGCATAATAATCTGTGTTAAAAATTTGTGTTCCAAACATATACTTTACTATAACTCATTTAATTCATCTGATTGACAAACATAAATAATCTTATAACTCTATTCTGGAAGAAATGTCATGTGATATATTTTAAAGCAGTAGGTTAGCATGATTGTAAAATCTGGTTACCAATATGTGTTTGCTGTGCATTATTTTGTATAAAGCAGACAGATTTATTCTAGGGACAGCAAGTAGGATAGTGCTCTACAAAGACACAACTCAGTGAGATCAGATATATATATATATATATGTGTGTGTGTGTGTGTGTGTGTGTGTGTGTGTGTGTGTGTGTGTGTGTGTGTGTATGTATGTGTGTGTGTGTGTGTGTGAGAGAGTGTGATGGCTTTTTTTCTGAGAATCTGCATAACTATCCAATATGATTTATAATAATTTCTATGAATACAATATTTTACTCTATTGACAAAATGAATGTTTGCCACAAGTTTTAATAAGTTTCCCGCCAAAATGTTAAGGGAGACAATCTGGGATGTGGGCTGTCTCATGCACAGTGTCCATGAGTTTCCTCAGAAGCTTCGCTCACAGAATTTTCACAGAGAAACTGAAAGCAGTTAGTATAAACATTGACAAGGTTATCACACTGACACACCACAGATTCAGGAAAATACTCTATTCATAAAATGTGTCAGTTATGATGAGTTTAGATGATGTAGTTTCTTGTAGCAAGTAAATATCTTATTTTAGAAGGCATAGAAAATGAAACATTTATTTAAATGTTTTTGAAAATCTACTTAACAGTAGCATAATAATCTGTGTTAAAACTTGTGTCCCAAACATATACTTTACTATAACTCATTTAATTCATCTGATTGACAAGCATAAATAATCTTATAACTCTATTCTGGAAGAAATGTCATGTGATATATTTTAAAGCAGTAGGTTAGCATGATTGTAAAATCTGGTTACTAATATGTGTTTGCTGTGCATTATTTTGTATAAAGCAGACAGATTTATTCTAGGGACAGCAAGTAGGATAGTGCTCTACAAAGACACAACTCAGTGAGATCAGATATATATATATATATATATATATATATATATATATATATATATATATATATATATATATATGTATGTGTGTGTGTGTGTGTGTGTGTGTGTGTATGTGTGTATGTGTGTATATATGTGTATGTATATATGTATGTGTGTGTGTGTGTGTGTGTGTGTGTGTGTGTGTGTGTGTGTGGGTATGTGTGTGTGTATATATGTGTGTGTATATGTATGTGTGTGTGTCTGTGTTTATGTGTGTGATGGCGTTTTTTTTTAGGTAATAACGCAGGTGTTTCTGAGAATCTGCATAACTATGCAATATGATTTATAATAATTTTATGAATACAATATTTTACTCTATTGACAATAATGAGTTTAAGTAAATGCTCATATACAAACAATTCAAGATTTTTGGAAGCTGTTGATAGAATTCACATGACAGAAAATAGATGCATCTTAATGCATGTAATGTCTGAATCATATTAGCCAAAGTTTTTGATTTAAATGAATGTTAGAACATAATTTTCTCTCCTCTTGATTTCTAACATTAAGATTATTTGAATGCTATTAGAATACAAGTGTTATATATTACATAGATCTATATAATAGTATGAACAGTTTTTAAAAAAAAAAAAAAAAGTTTATTTTAGTTTATATGATGCTGTTTTACCAAATGTGTAGTTTTGTCTTGATAGATAATTGAATTGAAAACTGTTAACCTCAGTTAAATATAACTAGTATTAAATTGATAAGGTGGTAGCTGAGGTACTGCTGCTTAGGGTAGGGGTTAACTTGAGTAGTAAATACTGCTCTAAGTTGGAGTTTTCAACTCAGGCGGATGCAAGGTTTAATCCTTACATTATTTTCACTTGTTCATTGTTATATGTATATAGTTTTGACATCCACAATATATTTTGTACACTCATTGTCACTACAAACAAAATTGAATCCTATACAAAATCCCATAAGAGATTTAATAAATACAGCTATATTTAAAGGTACACCTAAAAGAGGAGATGTAACATTATTTATCTTGTTATTTGTTATTTCGATCATAAGATTCTTGAGTTTTAAAAATGCCAAATGACATCTTTAAAAGGAATTTCTTTAAACATTAATGGATTGAATAATCCGTGTAAAAGGGCAAGCCTAATAAGATACATTAATCTACACAAGGCCAATCTAGTCTTCCTGCAAGAAACCCATCTCTTGAAAAAGATATTGATAAACTAGCCACTAATAAGTATACAGTATTGGTTAGTTCAGAGCACACTCAGAAAAAGAGGAGTGGCTATTTTATGGAATAAAAGTATGCCCATTCCTAAAACCATTAAGTCTTATCAGGATGACAAAGGAATATTTTGTATGGTTACAATACAAATTAATGGGAAGACTTACACTTTAATTAATGTATATTGGATACCTGGAATTGGTATTAATACAGTGAAACATCATATTGATAAGATCATATCATTCTCTGTAGGGATATTATTTTAGCTGGTGATTTTAATTGTATACTACATGAAAGTGATACTACCACTATAAAGAAAAGAAGAATTACATCTAATGCAAAACATTTAAATGATTTTGCTAATTCTTATCATTTGAATGATATTAATAATCAGATAGAGTCAAAATCATTACCATACACCTTTTTTTCTAACAGATACAAAACTTATTCAAAAATAGATAGGGTCTTTATTTCTAACCAGATGGTAACAGATTTAATTAATTCCAAAATCATTTCATGTCCTATATCTGATCATAACTCAATTGTTTTTGAATTCATGATAAAAATACTCATAATGTTCAGATCAAAAGGATACCAGCATACTTAACTCAGCTAAAAGACTATAAAGAATATATACTTTCAGAAGTACAACATTTTCTAGACATAAATAATACTCCTGAAGTCTCCATTGTCTATGTTTGGGATGCCTTAAAATCATATCTATATGGACAAAGTATCAGATGGTATAATAACAAAAGGAAATCTTGGGATAAGGAATTGTTAGATATTCAAAGTAAACTAGACTCTTATAAACATAATAATAAAGAAAATATTATGGACAAGAAAGTTATTGAAGAAATAAACAAACTAAATGAGAAATACAAAGAAATTTTAACTCATAAAGTTAAAATAACTTTAGAGAAATACAAGTTTTTGTCTTATTCAATAAGCCCCAAATACTTACATAGACTTAAAAATAAAACAAAAGATTGAATAAACAAAACCATATCAAAGAAATCTTTTCTCTAAGGAAAAGAAGAATGTTTCTAGTATACCAGAAATACTAGATGAATTTAGAAATCACTTTCACAAGATTAACCATAACAACATTAACATGGAACCTAAAGATAAAATAAAGGAGTTTATAACCACAAACATGAATAAAAGCTTGATAAACAACAGATTAAACTATTGGACAAGAGTATTTCATATACAGAAGTTATTACACAAATAAATAAGCTTAAATCAAACAAAGCACCGGGTAATGATGGTATTATACCAGAGATATATAAAATCCTTTCTAAAACTACATATTCATTAATACATAAGGTTTTATTCTGGCCCAAACTGAGTTAATAACCCCCATCTTGGCAATATACATTTATTTCACCAATTTTAAAACCTAATAAAGATCCAACTAGATGTTCTTCATATCGACCCATCTCATTACTTAATGTTGATTATAAAATGTTTATGAGTATTTTTGCTGATAGATTGAAGACAATTATCCCGGCATTATAGACATAGATCAGACGGGCTTCATTGTAAATAGAAATACTTTTGATAATATAAGAAGAACTTTAACATTAATTGATTTTGCAAATAGGAAAAAGAAAGATTTAACACTTATTAGTCTTGATATAGGTTCAGCATTTGATTCAGTAAGTTGGGACTATCTGTTTACCTTACTGAAATGCACAAATTTCTCTGATGCATTTGTAAATTTAATTGAGCATTTATACAAAGGAACGCTGGCTTATATTAAGGTAGGAACATATGTTTCACAAAAATACCCATTCTTAAAGGTACAAAGCAAGGATGTCCACTTTCTCCACTATTATTCACTTTAGTAATGGAGCCTTGGGCTAATTTGATTAGAAACAGTACTGACATAGAGGGTTTTGAAATAGAAGAAAATACAACATCAAAAATTCAACTTTTTGCAGATGATGTTCTAATTACATCAGCAGGATGTAATTCTTCTATGCAGTCTTTATTTGATAAAATGATGAATTTTAAAAGTATTTCTGGTTTAATATTCAATGAAGAAAAAACTAAAATACTACCTATATATACACGAAAAAAACTCTCATTAGTGATTTTACTAAATATGTACCCAACTCAGGTCAGATAACTTATTTAGGTATAATACTATCTAAAGATATTAAATCTATTATATATAATAACTATAATACCTGTTTTCTTAATATACAAAATCTTTTAATACCTGGAATAATATGTTTTTACTATGGAGGAGAGAGTTACAGTTATTAAAATTATAATATTCCGCAAGATTTTATACTTAATACAATCAATAATACTTTCACCTACAAAAATAACTATCAAGAAACTGAATACACTAATGTTAAATTTCTTATGGGCACCTAATAGACCTAGGATTGCATTAAAGAAACATACTAATAGCTGGTCGCAAGGGGTATTTCTTTTCCAGACTTTAATTTATATATTATCTCTTCTATTATAAAAGTTATTACTTTATTAATAGATCGGTCATATGTCGCAAAATGGAAAGATTATTGGGAGCTAATTAGTATGCACTTCATGAAAATCTCCTTAACACATAAAAATATGATTATAAATAACTCCATGTTGTGGTTGCTAAAGGCATTTTGTACTTCACCTATTACACCTAAACATATGGTCTGTTACCCATTAAATATTATTATTAGTTATCGTAACTTTATATTCATGCACCCTAAATATAGGGAATGGAATTTTATTGTATTCCCTATAATTTATACTCAGGGTATGCTTATGTCATCTACTTCTGAAGGAGCTCATTTAGCTATAGATAATAATCTAAAGTACTGGTATCAGCTGATATCTGATAATAAAGTTAAAAATCTAGATTTCTTAAAACAAGAATTTGATCTAAGAGAAACTTGCTGGTTAGAGGTTCAGATCTTTAGACAACATCTCATTGATAGAATAGATCTAATGTCTATAACAGTTAAAGAATCTATTCCAAAACTGATTGATTACTTGATAATAAATTTACAGCATAAAGTTTCTGATAAAGGTAAACTTTCATATATACATAAAATTATCAGACAAGAAACTTTTTACAATGTAGATTCATACTGGAATTATTTCACCTCTATTAATGGGGACCCACCAACTCAACAAGATAAACAATATATATTGGAATCTGCTTATAGAACTACATCTTCCATTGTCTGGAGACTTTATACATGGAAATTTTTACATAGATCTTTTATACACCTTTGATGATGAATAAAATTAATAATAAAGATAATCTATGTAAGAGATGTAATGTAGAAATTAATGCTGACTGGGCTCATATGTTTTATGACTGTATGAAGTTGAAAGAATACTGGAAGTCAATTAATGAATTTTGCAGGCTCTTTTACAGATAATTTCATTATTTCTAAGTCTCTTATATTATTCAACACACCTGTACCTCAATGTGTTAAAAAGATTAAGCTTCCCTTGTTATGGTCTATCCTAGCAGTGGCTAGGAAAATAATAACTAGAAATTGGATTTCAGATACACCTCCTTCGTTCAATGAATTTAAAAATGTTATGAATATAATGTGTCATATGGAAATAAGCACAATTAGAATGAGAACAACTAGAAAAACATCACATTTTATTGTATGGGATAATTTACAAAATTTGTTAAAAAATTCTAATTTCGATAGCACAGTATTTTAGTTTAATTAATTGATCTGATTGTAGTGGATGTCTTTGTAAATACTTTAGTTGTTATGTTGAATATTATAATAATACCTATTTTTAATTATTTGTATAAAATTGTTATGATATTTCTCTTATATGTTAAAACAATAAACTTGTTTTGAAAAAAAAAAAAGAACTTAAAATAAAGAAAAACATACTAGATAAAATATAAACAAACACACAGCAATAATACTGTCTATTAACATCAAATTATAAGACAAATTGGAATAAATATATTAAATTGTTAGCCCAATAAGCAAGGAAGATTCATAGCACACTACCAACATAAAACAAAATATATTCCTAGGTTATATCAGCAGAGAGCAAAGCAAAAGAAGAATACAGTGATCTACTTATGAATAGACATTCCATTTAGGATCTGGCAAAGTTTCATAATCAGATGATCTACAGTTCAGAAAGAATTTTGAAGTCACTGGGCTAGATTCAGAAACAGTTGTTCTCAGTGTAAGTGACCACTTATATTGATAGCAGATCTTTTGGAATGTGACCCCTTGTGAAACCTATGCATAGATAGGCCTTACACCAAATTAAGTTAGAGTAAGTAAGGAATACTAGGAGAGCAATTAGAGGAAAGAAAATACTTCCACAAGAAAAGCTGTCAGAAGCTTCAAATGTAAATTTGTATTCTTTAATACAACAGATCCACGAAAAACACTTTATAGACCAAGAAACTTTGGGCTATTTGGAAAAAGAAGTGACTAAGTTAGTGCAAAAATATAATGAACAAAATCTAGAGGCCTGAAAGGTATAAAAAAGAAATATGGACATGGGAAAGAAAGAGAGATTTGATATGGTGCAATATTTATGCAAAGGAGAAAGCCAAATTAATCAAAACAAAAAAGGCAGCCCCAAAGATATTTGAAGAGAAATACAGGCAAAGGCATCCAGATATGGAAAATTTCACAATAAAAAAATAAGATCACAAGACAGAACACAGAACAGAAAATTAGTCAAGTAGAAGTAAAAAAAAAAAGAAGCTGAAGTTATGGAATACTTGTGAAGTTAAGAATTTAGTGTAGAAAGTCTTCTTCTTCTTTCGGCTTTTCCCGGTTAGGGGTTGCTACAGCGGATCACCTGTCCGCTCGTGATTGGCAGTGGAGTTTTACAGTGTCGAGTTGCCAGCCCGGCGCCCAACCTTCCACAGAAGGCACACACACACAAGCACTCTCACCTAGGGCCAATTTAGAGTGTCCAATCCACCTACTGCATGTCCTTGGGATGTGGGAGGAAACTGGAGCACCCGGAGGAAACTCACGCAACCACAGGGAGGACATGCAGACTCCGCACAGAAGGCACCCCAGCCGAGGATTGAACCGGAGAACTTAGTGTAGAAAGTCTAACACAAGATATATCACAGCATGATAGAACAACATGTCCCCAACGTAAGGAGAAACAGGAGGAACAGGAGACATCTGAAGAAGAAATATGGACATGGGAAGAAAAAGAGATTTAATATGGTGCAATATTTATGCAAAGGAGAAAGCAAAGCTAATCAATACAAAAACAGCAGCACCAAATATATTTAAAGAGAAATAAAAACAAAGGTGTCCAGACATGTAAAATTTTACAATACAAAAAATAAGAAAACAGAGAAAAAGTAGAAAAGAGGATTAGTAATGAACAAGTTAAAGAAGTAGAAACTGAGGTTATGGATTACCTGTGAAGTGAAGGATTTAGTGTAGAAAATTAACTCTGATAATATAACAGCAAGATAGAACAATGGACACCCAAATTAAGGAGAAACCAGTGGAGTGGGAAGCATCTGATCAATTGGCATATAAAGATACTTTGGAACCTTCCACAGCAAACAACACAAATGTTCAGCTGAGTTGCACAGGAAGGGAAAGAACAGCAAACTGGCAACTCTGGCACAGTCAGTGTCGTGGAGTGGATAGGCCAGTGAGTTCCCATATGAAAGCACAACAGATGACACAGGATGAAACTAAAGAGAAAGGTGCACAGAAAGATGCTGTGAAACTTTCTATAGAATGCCTGCAGGAAATGAAGAACAAAGAATGTGCCCTCAATTTGGAAGAAAATGATCTAAGAGAAGAGTTGCTTTATTTAATAGAGTTAGACAGACATATTAAGATCAATGAAAGAAATAGACTACAGAAGGTTAATAAAACCCCAAAAGTTAGAAGTCTGATAAAACAAATGAACACAGCAATTGGGACTGTCCATAGAAATTTGTGCAATATAACAAAAGTAAATAGGATATATTACTGTGTAGCTAAATTAATAATAGATACAAGTTTACCACAAGAACACAAGATAATAAGGGAAAGGAAGGGGAAAAATCGAATGCCATCATGGAAGTACTGAATAGAGAAAACTATAAAGCAAATAAGAGAAGTAACACTGTTAGAAGTGTATAGAAGAGGAAACAGATCAACAAAAACACTCAGAAAGTTAGATGTGATAAAAGCAACATGCAGTATTATAACAGATCAGGATCAGTACACTATCTTAAATAATAAATGAAAAACATCAGCAAAGGCAGAAAAACTTAGAAGATATGTAGATAAATATAAAGGAAAATTACAAAATAAGTAATTTATTGATGACCCAAAAAAATATTGAGAATTGGGAAACAAGGCAAAAGGAATTGAAACACCACCAAAAAAGAAGAAATAGATACATTTTGGAGAAATATCTATGAAGATCCTGTGGAACATAACAAAGATGCTAAATGGATAGAAAAAGTAAAAGAAAGAATAAGAAGTTCAAATGTACAGGGTATGAAATGGGATGAAGTAATGGCCAGAGAGAGTGAAACAAAGTAAAGAAACTGGAAAACCCCAAGCCCAGATGCAGTACCTAACGTCTAGCTAAAATAATTATCATCTTTGCATGAAGATATAGCCATGAATAAGAACTATTTATATACACACCCAGAACAGACACCAGTCTGGTTAACAAGAAAAAATATGCTCCTACTTAAGAGCCAGCCTGCAAGCTGTCCTAAAAACTATATACCAATAACTTACATTCTGATGAAGTATAAATTGCACACTGGAATTGATGCTAACAGAGTTTATAGCCATTTAGAAGAAAACTCAATCAAAGCAAAAGAACAAAAGGGTAGTAAAAGAAAGTCATATGGAACAAACATCATTTGCTGTAAAATAAAGTCATAATGGTGAACTGTAAAAAAGGGAAGACTCTAAGTGTGGCATAGATAAACTACATAAAAGCATCTGACAGTATCTCACATTCACAGATAAAAGGCTGCTTAAAAATATATACGATACACCTCACACAGATCAATTACATTACAGTGACCAATAAACAGTGGCAAACCACTTTGGAGTTAAGCCATCATAAAGGACAAATTATTATTCCAGAGATAAAAATCCAAAGAGGGATATTCCAGGGTGACTCTGTCACCGCTGCTCTTTTGTCTTGCCCTTAACCTATTAAGCTGTCTACTTAACAGATTAGGTCACGGCTACAATTTGGCTCTCAGAAAACAACAAAGTGTAAAGACTGCTCATATTCTTTTTGTGGATGGTTTAAAACTGTAAAGTTCATCAGATGAGAAACTGAAAACACAAGTGCAAGTAGTCAAAACTTTTTCAGATGATATAAGAATGTCATTTGGTCTTGATAAATGTAAAAAAGGAACTTTTAAAGCAGGAAAGCTGCAGCACCAAGAAAACATCAGTTTGGGACAGGAATGTGATACAAAAGAACTTCAGCAAGAGGGAGTGTATAAATATTTTGGAACTGATGAAGGATCAACAATAAAGTATGAATGAATGTGAATAAAACTTAATAAGGAATATTTTAGAAGAATTTAATTCTGAAAACAGTGTTGACATCTAGGAACAAAGTCCAAGCTATAAACCAATTTGCTCTTCCTGTCCTAACTTATAGTTTTTGAGTGATTCACTGATCCCAAAACATGTTGGACAGGAAAACAAGAAAGATATTTCATGCTCATCAAATTCAATAAAAATCAGTGCATACCAAGATTACATATTCCCCACTCTGAAGGAGGTATGGGCCTCCTCAAAACTGATTGCATGTATAGCTCTGCAATCGTGGGACTGCGTACATATCTGATGACCTCACAAGACCCAAACATAGTGAAAGTTTTGAAACATAAAGAGAATAAGTCTTAAGGTGACTTCCCTGCTTAGTTTAGCAGAAACATATCAGCATCAAGCGAGATTACAAATCCAACCAGAACTGGACAATAATCAGGCAGCAACTGAATGTGCCAAAAACAAAAGAAAGCATATAAGGTGAGATATCAGATGAGAAGGCAAGAAATGTGAAAAATGCATGCATATAGTTGCAAGTATAGAAAATTCTAACCTCATGTTGATCAGGACTGAACACAGGAATGGTTAAGGAGAGGTGAATTTAAACCAAAAAACAAAAGGTTAATATTGCCAGCCCAAGACAGTAGACTACATACACATTGATTTACGAAATCCATAGGACATGTGGGAGAAACAGACAAATGTAGGTTTTGTAAAACAGAATTGGAAACAGTCGCACATCTAGTTGTTGGTTGTGATACACTGATGTCAGAAGGATTGTATACTGAAAGGCATAAAAATGTGGCAAGACTGTTGCACTGGGGATTGTGCAAACATTATAGTATTGAAATGGCCGAAAAACAATGGGAATATGAGCCACAAAGCATCATAGAAAATTATGAAGTTTATGTCACATGGGATCACCCATTACCAACAATTCAAAAAACAGATGCAAGAAAACCAGATATAATAGTCCATGAAAGGAAGACAAAAGTAGCATTGATCATCAAAATTGCTACACCCAGTGACTAAGTGTCTTATGTACAGAGAGACACAAAGTCATAAAATACCAGGATTTGCAGGCAGAAATGAGAGCAGTGTGGAGGAAGGATATCCAGACAGTTCCAGTAGTAGCAGGAGCAATGGGTCTTATAAACATGAATTTACAATCTTACTTAGATATGTTACTGATACATTTAACTCCATAAGGATTGCAGAGGGAGTCATTACTGGGCACATTGTGGGTGCTGCGAAGAGTACTTCTGGCTAACATCAAAGATTGAAACAATACTAATTTCATGAACTTTAATCATACTTTAACTTAGGTATGGGTCCATTCCAGTCATGGTATTAGAAACCCAAAAGTCTTGGAAAAATGTAAAAAAGAGCAAGTCTTTTGTAATCAAATCAGACTTAGAGTGAGAGCAACTCTTTTGGAATCTGTCCCACTGTTTATCTTAAATTGAACATAAATGCCCCTGAGGTGATCTGACCTTGGAGTTGAGTAATTTACTTGAGATAGGAGAGAAGTGATTTGGACTGTCATTGACAGATACTTTGGTTGAAGAATTTGCTAATTTAGCTTCATTGGGCTGTAAATCATCATCTGTGATTCTGAAAGATCTAGCATCTCCTCACGCAACACTATCAAGAGTTATACAGAACAACATGTAACCATACAGAGTCACATCTTCCATAAAAAAGTCAGTCTGCTAGAAAGTACTGAAATAAGCATTACTTATTTTCATATTGGAATTATAGTTGTTACCTAAATTCCTCTCAGATTAATGTCCATACCAGGATGCATTCCCATGTTTTTTTTTTCAGATATCTTCTTCTTTAAGCTATGCCAAAATAATTTAAATGACATGATAAAGTACATTTGCAAAATAACTTGCATGTTACATCCAGATTGCTAAGTCTGAATTATTTATTAAATTGTCATTGCAAAATGCGTGCTAAAACATTTGCTAACTGTCCATCAGAGATAATACATGTGATCTAAATTATGATCAATACGTTATGACAAAAAGGTTCACCTTAATTTTGAATCGACAATAATTATAATTCTTACAAAAAAAAGAAAGAAAAACAGAAAAAGAAGAAATATCAGTATTGATATGAAGTACTTAAAATTGTATAATAACCCCACAATTATTATTTTTTTTTTTATTTCAAGTATATATTTCCTTAGCATGTACTTATTTAAAAACAAGACTTGCAAAAAAGTCAGGTGAATTTGCACTGTAAATAATTAGCAAACAAGGATACCATAGTTCTGATTACCTCTATTCAGATTAATAAATATAAAAAAACTATTGTGTCAAATAATCTACTTACAGAATGAATTCTGCTATACTTAACAACTTGGATAAATTCTTATTACAGGTTTTACAATGAAGTAATAAGATTTGGCATCTTTTAAGATTCAGTGACAGAGAAAAATGTGTAATGTGCCCTGACTTTTTAATAAACTGGATTTTCTAGGTATACTTTCTTCTTTGTCTTTTGTTTTTTCCCATTAGGGGTCACCAAAGTGGAACAATGGTCCGCAGAATGATTGGCAGTGGAGTTTTATGGTGTTGAGTTGCCAGCCTGGCACCCAACCTTCCACAAAAGGCACACACTCACACCAATTTAGAGTGTCCAATCCACCTGCAGCATGTCTTTGGGATGTGGGAGGAAACCAGAGAACCTGGAGGAAACTCACACGACCACAAGGAGGACATGTAAACTATGCACAGAAGGCACCCCACCTGAGAATCAAACTGTAGAACCTCTTGCTGTGAGGTGGCAACACTAACCACTGCACCACTGCAGCCACTCATTTGCTAGGTGTACATTACTAACTTTATTTTATTCATGCTGTATGTTAATGGTGTTATTCTTCACCTCTGTCATCTCATAAGAAATAAAACTTGAAAATGAAAAAGATTGTTATTGCAGAGATATTGGGCCAGATTCCAAAACAGCTGCCCTTGGTGCAACTCTGCCCTGATTCTGAAAGGCCTGCTCTCAGTGTAAGTGACTAACTTCAGTGTACGACCATTGTATAAACAAGCTTACACTGGGGCCTGATTCAAAAAGACCTGCTGTCAGTGTAAGTGGTCATTTATGCTCAGAGTAAGTGTTTTTTAATCGGGTCCATTATATTAGAGAGAATGTTTAATTCTGTAGGTAACAAAGATTTAACCTTAATTATTTGGAAGAACACCTATAGAAACTTTTCATTGTAAGAGACAGTTCATTGGAGGGAGTTTAGAGAACAAGAAAAAGACATATGACATAAACTGTTGCTTGTGTGTGTGTGTGTGTGTGTGTGTGTGTGTGTGTGTGTGTGTGTGTGTGTGTGTGTGTGTGTGTGTGTGTGTGTCCTAAAATATACATGTGCCACTGTAGCATTAGTTATTATAAAACTGAACTCTGTACATTCAAATGATATTGTTATTTTTGTGTTCTCTTGCCAGGCTGGAAAGTTCAGCATAATTCCCACTATTGTTAGTATTGCAACAGCACTAACGTCTGTGGGTGTGGTAAGTATGTAGCTTTATTTTACATTTGTTTTCCTGTATAAACAGGTGATTCTGTTTGTCTTGTTGTAGCTGCTTGTCCTGTCAGTTGTTCTTCACAAGGACTGCTGTCTGTATAGTAGATTTTAAGAACAGAGCTCTGAGCTGGGCCTCAGGCAGCTTTATTTGCTTTGCCTTTTCCTTATTTTAATCATCACCAATGGTGCATTGTTTTCCAGACAAACAAGCCTTTCAAAATTTGAATTAATCTGGGAATGACGTTATTCAGTGGTTGGTTTGAACTTTGTTACTTGGAAACTATAATATTTGAATAAGTATGACTGTTGTTTTGTACAAGCCTCAGTTCAACAATAGGTTTTTCATTGCTGATGTAGGACTATACCATAAAAATAAGTAAATGTTTTGCGACTTTGCTTTTCTTGACTCTGCAGACTTATAAATTAAAGTCTTTTTGTTACAGCAGGCTTTGTAGATAAGCAGTCCACTTTGTTTATTGACATGTTTAGAAATACCGGAAATCTTTGAAGGCTGTCATTTGGACATGGAATGGAAAATAAAAATAACCTAATATCTGCATTTTCAGCAATGTTGACTATTATATACACTGCTGATTAGCAAACTTTGAGCAGAGCAGTGTACATCTAGAAGGGAATATTATAATATTTCCAGAGAAATTTTACAAAAGAGAGTAAAATCTATATTATTTTGCATCCAAACGCATAGTGTGGGATATGAAGGTGTTCCTTAAAGAAGTTAACTATTTCTGAATTCAAAGCCACAAAACAGAGAACAATCACAAGACTTTGAAATAATAGCTGACACAAGTATGTTTCATTGTTTATGCATGCCCTGCTAATTCTGATTTAAAAACAAACATGGTCAATGTGTACAGAAGCACATGAATCCACATTACTATCATCAACAGTAGCTGCAGGAAAGTTAGATCTGGCTGAAGAAACTGCAAGTTAGGAGTAATTAGCTATATTGCTAGGTAATAATTTGAAATTTCAGGACTCGCTAAAGTGAGTCCCAAAACACAGAGACTGAATGGTGAACTTATATATTCTAAGTCCGATGCCATTTCTCATAATGTTCCCTTTGCTCTGAGGTATGGTGATCACAGAGTTGGTATATATAAGCCCCCCCCCAAAAAAAGTGTTTTTTCAATGAGAAGAGTGATTTTCGAAATTAACTTTTCTCTTGTGTTTTCAGATTTTTTTCTGGCTTGCTGGCACTCAGCATCTCGAGTGCTGACATTTCAGTAAGGAGTCACATTGATGCTATCTGTATTTAGAAAATTTTAGTTAATATGATTTAGTTATGTAGACATTTGCCCCTACATGTGAAATTGGAAAGGCTGGAAACGTCTGTCAAAGAGTGTGTATATTTTAAGCTAGTATTTGTAGCAATCAGTTTGTTTTAATAGAAATTAATCTCAAAAAAGTGTTATCTTTCTTCATGTGCACAGCCCTGAACTGAATTATTTTCCCTTATTACTACATTCTGTGGTGGTCTTATATTAGAAGTTTATCCCTTCCAGATACTTTTTTTTTTAATTTTTGTTTTTATATCTAGTCATTCTGATGGCTGCTTTATTATAATGGTGACTCAATGATGAATGTTTAAGTAATCAGTGTGTGGTTATTCTGTTTTTTAGTAAAATTAGCAAAGGGATTTAAACAGTGGCTGAGTCAGGTGAAAAGATATACCCTGGGATTCTTTAATGCTTACACTAAGAGTTTTTTTGTGTCTTTTGGCTTTTCCCGGTTAGGGGTCGCCACAGCGGAACTCCGGTCCGCTAATGATTGGCAGTTGATTTTTACGTACCCGCTTGCCAGGCCTGACGCACAGCCTTCAATGAAGGTACGCCCATTCACGCATGTCTCCATGCAGAAGACGCCCTAGCTGAGAATAGAAGCGGACAACGTCTTACTGTGAGGTGACAACGCTACCGCAGCACCACCGCCACGGAATGCTTACACTAAGAGTATTCCACCTTAAATGTCAGGGAGGATTCATAAAGGTTATCATAAAGTGTAGGCTACATGTACACGTAGTATAATCTTGCTGAGAGACTAGAAAGCACAAAAAATGTGGCAGGGATGTTAATGAGTACAGATCATGTGCACTTAGTGTAGACATTAATGAATCTAGTCACTATACTTTAGACTTAGAACTTCTATAATTTTTAATGTAAAAGCAACACTAAAGCAATGCTTGGTATGTAGAATAAACAACATTTTTTCATTAATGAAAAAAACACAAACATTGTGTAATAAATGTTTTTATATATAGTAGATGAGCTGTTGTAAGTTTTAGATTTGTGACTGTTAGTTGAAGAATGGGGCACCAGAAAATGCACTGTGGAAAATACAAAGTCTGAAATTTAATGGCAAGAACTGGAGTTGAACAAGAGTTTAACTCAAGACATGGAAAGAATAGTTGCAGAAATGAGGACATGAACAATGCTGAGAAGTAACTGAGGATGTAAGAAAAAAAAGATTTTATAGTTCCAAATGTGATAAAATGGAGTAAAAAAACAAAAGAGAATTTCAGAAATGGGACATGCAACTTTCAGAGAACTAGAACAGTTAGAACAGGCTCTGCAACCCTGCAACCCCCCCACCCTTTCACTCAGTGAAGAATTATTATCGGGATACATTATATTTCTCTGAGACTACTTCAGTATAATACCAAACCCGATGATTCATTAAAGGGCCGGCTCCTATGACATGCTAATCTGTGATTCAGACAAATGTTAACATTGGTGATCTAAGACCTCATTATTGGCTAATTTGCATATATCTGAATCACATTTACTACCACAATATATAGATAATTGCTAGTCTGTATGTCATGGCACCCCCCCCCAAGTCACTCTCCAACACACATACACATACAACTGTCCTGGTATCTGCCCATAACCTATATGCCCTCCCATGTTTCCACCTACACCATAATAGCTGAAGTGCAATTGCAGCACATATTTGTTATGCTCTGGCAGTCTAGTGTATCCATCCACCCTCTGAACCCTATGCTGCTGTTGGTTCCATTACAGAACTTTAACAGTAATTCCTGGTAGTCTAGTTTATCCCCCACCCCCAGTTCCCCTACCATGGTTGTAGTATATAGTTGAACATAGCCTTTTGGTGATGTTCAATACCATGATGTAGTGTTGAACATGTCCTTTTGAATCTGCTCAGTACCATGACATGGTGGGCACTGCCATGCTGCTCTTCATGGGTGAGCAAGTTCTTGAAGCGTTGTGAATGTGGATGCCTTCCTGGAGGTGGTTCCTGGGGAGAAAGCAGACGCTTAATTATCATATGTCTCTCCCTTGACATGCCTCATTGGCATTCAGCACTGCTGCAGGGCCATCCCCATCTGGTGTAGCATGTCTTCATGGTAGAGGACTGTTCAGCACCACGTTAGGGCAGCTCTTGAACTGGAAAAGGGTACCGTGATGTGTACACAGAGGTGTACAAGTCACTGCATCTTAATGAATTCCTGCCAAAGAACTGATAATAATACCAGATTTAATAAGCAGATGTTTAGACAGATATGAAAGCAATGTAAAATGCATGCATTGTCTCCTGTTTAGCAAGAACAGAGATACTAGATATTAAGACTACTCTAATTAAAATACTAAAGAATATATTGTAGTATGATAGGACTGAATGGTAATAACATGGGGACTCAAAAAGTAAAAACATTAGTAAATGTGTTGGAAGTAATTAGTAAAGCAGAGATTGATGTTAGAGGTACAAATAAATGTACTAAACTTATTTCCTGGCCTCACCAAAAAGACAACCATATACATTTAATGCTTGAAAATAAATAAATCAGTAGAAACAAATATAGCTGGCTCCAGGCTGACCCTGCTGCACATTTTGTCTGCTTTACATTAGGGGGATCCAGGACAAGATGTTTAGGGATAGTATTCACCCAAACACAAGTGGAATGAGACTTCTGGCTCAGCAGAAAGGGAAATAACTTACTTTACAACTTTATTGATAGAAGGGGAAAGGATATTCTAGACACTACAAAGGGGAATTGTGATCACATTACAATGTTGCTCACAAATGCAAGTATCAGATATAAAAAAACAAGAATTGAAACATCTATCCTACTGCATAGTTATTTATTTAACTATACCTATATAGAGTATAATAAGTAGAAGAAGTGTACTGTTGTATGTGTAGTTACCATCTTATCTATTGTGACATTGTAAAATTTATTCTAATTGTATTTTGCCTGATATTTTTGATATTATATAACTTAAAAGATTTTGATTGTACTGAATGTACTGGAGATTTTCTTCCAGGCATCTGGTGAAAAGGAGCCTTTGTGCCCAGACAGATTTCCCCCGTCAACAACAGTAAAATAAATGAATGAATAAATTGTCTTGTCTAGGTAAGCTTATACTAGGTGACATATGCAAGTACTAGTTATTGGACACAAACATGAGCTATAATGTGCTGGGTTTCATTGTGATAGTTCATAAATGACAGCCACAAAACAGAGGAGGAGGAGGAGTTGTTATCTACAGCTCAAGAGATCTTAAGGATAAAATAATGGACAAAGGTTTTCATAATAAATAAATACAAAGAGTCATAACAGAAACTGGAATGATAACAAAGAAGTGCTTTGTTCTAGAGCTCAGAGGACACCAACTAGCTAAGATGGAAGCATCTGAAGCAATGCCAGACAGATATAGGAGAAAGTGAACTGACTGTGTGCAGAGATTTAAACTAGCCATATAGTGACTGCTATGTAACTATAGAAGATATATTGTGAATATTTTATGGAAGATAATAGTTTGGTACATAACTGGAAATATGGTTAAGGTCTTTGCCTTCCATGCACAAGGTAGAATGTTCAATTCATACCTCTGGCCTATGTCTGTGAGGTGTTTTCATGTTCTCCCTATTCCTTTGTAAGGGTTCACCCACTTCCAAAACACTCTGTGATTCCAGCTTAAACTCACCCAAGAATGGAGTTGTGGACAGTAGCAGACTGTATATAGCACCTATGGGGGAAGAGTTCAATAGACCAACAGCTTTGGGCAACTACTGTGGTATGCATTATCCTCTAGAAAGGAGTGCACATGTGACAGGCTGTGATCAGTGTTAGGGCTAGCCACTCAATGGTGTTAAAAAATGTCTCTAGCTGATTTGGTTACATTGACTAATTGGTATGCGTATTTCCCCATAATAAGTCGGATGAGGATCCGGCCAACTCTGACCTCTATCAGGGACCCATGCTAACAGTGTGAGGGGTCTATGTGTGATTGCCATAAAGCCCAGCAGCACTGGGCCAATAAGCTGCAGGAGAGCTGGTGTCCAGCAGCCCAGTTTAGGTAACATGGGATAGCTTTGTTGAATGAAAGGTAGACGTAAGACAGTCAACCTACCAAACATGAATTACAAATTGCTGTACTCAGCATAGTCTCAATAACAGGATGCAGCTTCAAAATGGATGACATGATGGTAAAGAGGAGGCTGGACAACCACTGTATCCAGGAAACAAGATGCAACGGCAGTGCAACAAAGCCACTTGGCTTGGAATCCAGAGTCTATTATGCAGGAGTGGATGGACTAGAAATGGTGTAGAAATTGTGGTGAGGAAGAGGTTTCATAAGGCAGTAAGGGATGGCATCAGAATTAGTGACAGACTCATGACTATCACAGTCCAGTGTAAGGAGAGGACAGTTTTCATAATCTCTGCCTACGCCCCATAGCAGGGTTGTGATAATGAAAAAAAGAGTGAATTTAGGCAGCATTTTCAGGACCTGATAGATAAAGCAGGACAGCATGAGCTGGCTTTGATAATGAGGGAGCTGAATGCACATATTGGGACAGACAGAACAGAGCACGAGGACTGCCTGGGTCACATGGGTGAGGCAACAGGAATAAAAAAAATGTGAGGTCATTCTGGACTTCTTTCTTGCAAATGGCTTGATAGTGACTAACGCATGGTTCAACAAGAGAAACAGACACAAAATCACATACAAAAGTGGCCAAAATGCAACTCAGGTAGAATTCTTTCTAGTAAGTAAAGTTTGAGTAGAATCAGTGATTGCAAAGTCATCCCCAGTGAAGCATGCAGCCCACAGCATAAACCACTGGTTGCCACAGACAGCTGCAATCAGCAGTCAGAGAAGGCTCTAAGGTCAGCAAAGACTAGGCCGAAGAACAGGAAGTTGACTGGAGAGAAAGAAAAAAATGTTCAAAAACATACCCAGGGCTCGATGACCTCAGGAAGAAGAGGAAATAGGTGGAACTGAAGAAGAATGGCAGCACCTCAAAACAGGAGTACAGAAAAAAAGTGGGAGTTAGAAAAGACATAGCAAACTAAGAAGGGATACTGGCTGGCTAACAAAGCGACTAAGAGAACAGCTGCAATAGCAAAGAACAAGGCATCAGATGCACTCTACCATCTTCTAAAAATGACTCAGCAGATGGCACAAAGAAATGCTATCAGGTGCAAGGCAAAGACAGAAAGATAAAGAAAATAGTCATACACCCTTCATAACAGATTCCAGCAACAACTTGCTCCCCAGTCCACAGGACATCAAAGGTAGATGGAAGGAGTACTTCTAGCCATAATTTTCAACTGTCCAGATTTTCACAGAATGTCCAGATTTTTGCTCATATTTCTGGTCTGATCCTCATAAAAGTTGTGTTTTCCTGGCAAATCAGTAAGGATTAAATTCACTAAATAATGACAAATAATTGAATTTCAGACTTCATACCTTTCTGAAAATGCATGATAAGACAAAACCTGTTATTTTAGCAACTTTCTAAGTTTATAAGAGAAATATTTTAAACTTGTCCCTATTTTTGTCCCCCCCATTATTTTGGTGTTTGTCCAGCTTTCTTGTGCTAAGAGTTTGAGAGGTATGCTTCCAGCAGCTTCTGAATCAAGAATACACCACAGAAGCTGTACTTCCTCAGACATAAGCCTACAATGAAAGAAGAGGAGGAGCTCACCTTAGAAGAAGTAAGAACGGCACTGAGGAAAATAAAGTCAGAGAAAGCAGCAGGCTCAGATGAGGTCACAGCAGATATGATAAAGATGTTGGATAAGTTATGGGAGAAATGGCTCAAGGGGGTACTCTCTAAGTCTTTTGGTTTCTAACACCATGTCAGGAATGGACCCCATTCCTAAGTCAAAATATGATTAAAGTTCATGAAATTAGTATTGTTTTAATCTGTGATGTTAGCCGAAAGTGCTCTTTGCAGCACCCACAATTTTGCCAGAGCTGACTCCTTCTGCAATTCATATGTTACATGTATCAGTAGTATATCTAAATATGACCGTAGATTATTTTTTACTATACCCATTGCTCCTACTACTATTGGAACTGTCTGAGTATCTTTCTTCCACATTGCCCTTGTTTCTGCCTGTAGATCCTGGCATTTTATGACTTTGTGCCTCTCTGTACATAAAACACTGTAATCACTGGGTGTAGCAATTTCAGTGATCAGTGCTACTTTAATCTTCTTTTCATGAACTACCACATCTGTTTTTCTCACATTTTTATAACTGTTGGTAGTGGGTGAAATAAACTTCATGATTTTCTATAAAGCTTTGTGGCTCATGTTTCTAATTTTCTCAGCTACTTCAGTGTTGTTATGTTTGCACAATCCCCAGTGCAACAGTTTTGCCACATTATTATGCCTTTCACTATACAGGTCCTCTGCCATTAGTGTATCGCACCCACCAACAAGATGTGCGACTGCTTCCAGTTCTGTTTTACAGAACCTGCATTTGTCTGTTTCACTCACATGTTCAATGGACTTTGTAAACCAATGTGCACTTAGTCTACTAGCCTGGGCTGTCAATATTAACCTTTCATCTTTTGGTTTAAATTCACCTCTCCTTAAGTATTCCAGCTTCAGGTCCTGATTGAAATGAGGTCATTCCAGGAATTTTCTGTACTTGCAATTATATTTATGCCTTTTCCACATTTCTTGCCTTTTCATACAATCCTTCTTATATTCTTTCTTTTGATTTTTGGCACATTCAGTTGCTGCCTGATTTTTGTCTACTTCTGGTTTGATTTCAATTTCCTCTTGACACCAACATGCTTCTGCTAAACTAAGCAAGGAAGTCATCTTATTCTTGGTATCCTTGTTTTTTAAAACCTTCACTATGTTTGCATCTGGTTAAGCCAGCAGATATGTATGCAGATGACTGCAGACATTACATGTAATCACCTTTAGGGAAGGCCCATACCTCCTTCAGAATGAGGAATATATGATCTTCGTATGCACTGATTTTTATATAACATTTGATAAGTTTTTGTTTTCCTGTCCAACTGAGCCAATACCTTTTGGGACCAGTCAGTCACCCCAAAACTGTAAGTTAGAACAGGTAGAGCAAGCTGATATAGCAAATTGATTTATAACTTGGACTTTGTTCCTAGATGACAGGGCTGCTTTCAGTATCAATTTTAGTCTTATAAAATATTCCTTACTGAGTTTTGTTCAAATTTGTTCACATTTTATTGTCACTTTTTTTGTAATCTATCCATGCATACTTAGATTTTCCTCTTTTAACAGTTCTACATTATGACTTTATTTAATAACAAATGATCCTTTGTTCCATATTACTTTCTTTTGTTACCCTTTATGCTCTATTGCCATGATTGAGTTTTTCTTCTAAATATAAACTCTGTCAGCATCAATTCCAGTATATAGTTTATAAATCATCAGAAGGCAAGTTATTGATCTATAGGTTTTAGGATAGCTTGCAGATTCACTCTTAAGGAGGAGTATCATTTTTCCTGTTGTTAACCAGGTTGATGTCTGTTTGGGATGTTATAAAGACATGCATCTGGAGCGTTTTTCCTTGGGCCTCTGCTGAAAATCGTCTTGTTCCAAGTTGGACTTTCCCGGTTAACAAATGTAAAATAAATAAATATAGGTAGTTCTTACTAATTCTCTTTTCTACTTCCCCCTTTGTTTTCTTATTTTTTGTATTGTGAAATTTTCCATATCCAGATGCCTTTGCTTGTATTTCTCTTCAAATATCTTTGGTGCTGCTTTTTTTGTATTGATTAGTTTTGCTTTCTCCTTTGCATAAATATTGCACTATATTAAATCTTTTTTTTTCTCTGCCATGTCCATATTTCTTTTTCAAATGTCTCCCGCTCTACCTATTTCTCCTCACTTTGTGGACTCAATGTTCCATCATGCTGTGATGAAACCTGTATTAGACTTCCTACACTAAATCCTTCACTTCACAAGTATTCCATGGGTGGCGTGGCCAAGATGCCAAACAGCTAACAGCACAGAATTTTAGCTCTGCCTTTATTTTATTATTCTGACAAGAATTTTTATTATTTTGTCGCAAAAAAAGTATTAATTCCTCCTAGAAGAAAAACTTTATTAATTAGTTGTTGATTTCTGAAGAACAATTTTTGTTTTTCTTGTCAGAAGCTCTTACACAAGTAATACACACATCAGAAGAGTGTGATGAAAAAGGAATTACAATCCATAATAGCAAACATACACAAACTTTAAGACAAAATGGACAAGTTTGAGAATAAAATAGATAATATAAAACAAGACAGCAGAAAACAACTGGACTTATTTAATGAGGTAATTAAAAAAAAACATTCTGAACAAATTACTTCTATTGAAGAAGCAGTGAATGCCATTGATGGCAGGATGACTGAATGTGAAAGACATAATGAATTTCTACTAAAACAGAATAGAAAACTATTAGAAAAACTGGAAGATCTGGAGAGTAAATCAAGGAGGAATACTTAAGAATTTATGGAGTGCCAGAAAAGGAGGAGGGCAGTGACATGGTACAATTCTTAAACAACTGGTTATCAAAAGCATTAAACCTGCCTGAATCTGTCTCATTTGGAATTGAGAGGGCTCATAGGTCTTTGTCAAAACCAACATCTTTTAGTGACTCCTCCACCCCTAGATCTATAAAAGTAAGATTTTTGTCCACACAGGACAAAGACTTGGTGTTAAAATCAGCTTGGACAAATCCTCCTCTCAAAATAAATGGAAAAAAATATCTGATTTGATAATGATTATACGTCTACTGTCATCTCCAAAAGAAAAGAATGTATTCCTTTAATAAAATCCCTCAAAAAGTCTAATATCAAAGCACATGTATTGTTTCCAGCTAGAATAAAAATATATCTGACTGACGGGGAGAAGATCTTCAATTCTCTATAGGAAGCAATAGACTTTATTCAAAAGAAGAAAATGTCAACTGATATTGAGGAAATGGACTGGTCTGCACAGAGACTGAAGAGACATACTACAAAAATGGATGCTCTGTTAAAGAAGGAGCCAACAAAAAACTAAAAGATAAATTAACAAGATTTATAATTCTAAACTTTATGGGCACTAAACATTTTTATTCTCCAGTTTATACTCTTAGGTGATGCTGTTAAGGTAAATGTTGTTATTCTTCCTTTTCTTTCCCTCTTATAAAAATGTTTAAATCTTTCAGTTCTGTCTCTTCTCCTTCTCTTTAGTACATCACTTCTATGTCTGTCATTTCAACCCTCTTATCCCTTTAATTAGTTTTACCTATCCCCCCTTCTATCAAATGTTGTAAATATGAAGAGTGTATATAGTTAACATTACTGCTCTTAATAAGTTTTAGAAGCATTTGAAAATATCCAGTTAGGACGGAGATATGCATAGACTGCCTTATTGTGTATGTGTATGGTGGAGGGGTATATTAAAATACTATGATACTACAGTTTAAAGGAGGTTGTAAATATTGACGTGGCTCCAGATGTCAAAATAAAATAACATGTATGCATTTTTATAAGTAGCTGTTTAAAGGACAACCAACTAGGTTGTTGCTGTGGCTGAGTGTGTGTGTTTTTGTTTTTGTTTTTTTTCTTTTTTGTTGTTGTGCTGATGTCTCTTTCGTTGCTTGCTTGACTGCAATGTCTCTTGGAGTGTGGAAAGCTGTGGAGAGTTATATTTAAAGGGGAAGTCTGAGGCTTATGTGTTTGACTCATATTTGATTTCCCTTGGTAAATGTCCCCAGTTTCTTGGCCCCGGAGAAAAGTGCCGTTTTTATGATATGGGATCAAGCCCTTTTTAGCTTAAAAGCAGCTATTTTTGTTTGTTTTCCCACCTCAATACATTTAGAAATCATTTGCGAGCTGTTTTGAGCTCCTCTGCTTTAGAATTTGTTTTGTTGAGTTTGCCACATCTAGTAATGAACGGCAGGTTAAGGAGGCTATTGGTGACCTTTAACCTAACATAGATCAGCTGGAATCCTGAAACCGAGATATGGCAAGGAAGGGAAGGTAGTTCTCTTTATTCTACCTTAATTTTAAAAGAAAGAGACAAAACAGAGATTATTAAATGCCACTGCAATGTTAACAAATGCCTTTTTTAAGCATATCCAAACAGAAGTGAAAGTTTAAAGGCTTCACGATTTTTATATAAAGAATTTATAATGATGTCACTGTATCAAAGTTGTATGAACTACACCATATAAAGTATATTATGCCTTTATAATATTAATTAAATGTGCAGATCGTTCCATAACTAAGTGACAAATAAGCTATGGATTTACAAAATTGATGGTTTGTTCTGGTTGCATGTATGTGGTGATATGTGTTTATGCATACTTATGCAGATGGTATAAGTGGATGTTATTCAGATGGACATACCTATATATAACATGAAGATTCATACAAAGACATAAGGTAGCTGAATCTAACCTATAGCATAACAATTAGACTGAAGTAGGATGTCTAGTTTGTGTTGTAATGCTCTGGAACTCAATATTTGAAGCAAGATGAATGTCTATACCATACCCTTTTTTTTCTCTTTGAAGCACCTGTTATTATAATGGTATGTTTTTTTATCACTTATACTGTAAGGTTTTGTTTCAAACAATTCAAACATGACAGCATGAAACTTCCCATTTAGGACTGTACTATTTTCTGTTATATAATTACCTACTTGATGCAACTCCCACAAAGCATGATTAATAAGTTACTCTACATAAAACAAATACAATCACTAATCTGGAGCTGGGCTAGGTTGTCAGGTGAAGCAAGATAATTCCATTTTCAGTACAGCATAGCTTTAAATACCCTAAACTTAAAATGAAGACAAGGAAATAAGGAGAAAAGGAAGGGAAAAGTAGAGGAAGGGAAGGAGAGTATGGCTCTAATTCTTACAGTCCTAGTGCATTTCTGTTTACACACTTACATATATAAATTATATATTCTTTATATATTATCCATCAAAATAGAGCAAGACATGTGCGTATTTTACAGGGGCGGAGTTTTACAGGGGTGGAGTTCCATTGTCGCAAAAGTAATTGTCGAACAAGCCAAGTGGTGTTTTATACACTGTTCTTTAACGGAGCTACAAATTTTATGTGTTTCATATTTTTTGACAACACAGTTATTTATTGTACCTGATAGTGGAAGACATTGCTTAGTTTTATTGTTATCAGCAAACATGGAGGCTATATTGAAGTTGCAGTCATAAAATGTATGCCCCACTCTACATATTGCTCCATGACGCACACTCATACTAGGCATAGAAGATTTGTTAGTGAATATAAAAGTTTTAAAATCTACAATTTCAGTAGTATGGAATTAAGGGTAACACATTTTGACCTACTATCTAAGGGATTCAACTTCATCCCCACCCCTAAATTTAATCTTGTTGATAATATTTTGGAATTTAAGAAATACACTAGGAAACTAAATTTAGCACTTATGTTTAATAATAAAGACAACAATGATCAAGAACATAGTAAGGGACCATTAGGGTTAAAAAAGCAAAGTTCGTTTATACCTTTCAGTCACCCCAGTGTGCAGACATATGATCAAGTGGTAACCAATGATATATATAGACTTTACAAACATAAAAGGAAGTTTCACATCAAGCAAAATTTATCGACTGATGAAAGGAATACTTTATTGGAATTACAGAAGGACTCTAATATACGTATAATGAAACCTGACAAGGGTGGGGGCATAGTTATATTTGATACCATCACTTACAATGCCAACATCCTAGATATATTACATCATTCAGGGAATTATACAGCATCTTCCATTAATGAGGTAAATATAGCCTATAATAGGATTGACATGTACCTAGAAGAGTATCTCTTGGAACACAGAATAACTGAAGAAATGTATAGCTACATGAAAGTAGAACATCCGGTTTTAGCTACCATTATTGGGATACCAAAGGTACACAAAAATCAAGATAATCCACCATTTCGTCCTATAATTTCAGGAAGTAGGTCAAAAACGTTTCCAATAGGAGTAGTAATTGACACATTATTAAAACCCATTTATAAGGAAGTGAAACATCTTGTAAAGGATTCATGGGAATTTTTAAAAAATTTTCCCATTAATAAGTACCATCATGGTATTCTATTTAGCACAATAGATGTGATAGATCTATTCAGTTCTATACCTATGGACGAAGGTATTGAAGCCTTCACCAGTAGTTTAAGAAAATACACTAAAATGTCTTGGGACAGAATTCAACTTTTGGCAGAATTAATGAGTATTATATTAGATAACAACTTTGTTTTCCATGAGGGGGAAATTTTCAAGCAGACCAGGGGGGTGGCTATGGGGGCAGCTTGTGCTCCCATATTTGCCAACCTGGTCATGCTTGAATGGGAAGAACAGCATGTTTTGAATGGGGCATATGCCAATTCCATCATTTACTATTCCAGATTTCTTGACGACATATACATTCTATGGAAAGGGAGTCCTGAATCATTTGCAGCATTTATCAACTGTATTAACAGCAGTAGTAACTATTTAAAGTTTACTTCTGTGGTCAATGAATATGGAGTACCGTACTTAGACACTTTGATTACAACTGACGGGGATAGACTGAAATCTAATGTATATAGAAAGGACACCTTTACTACTTCTTATGTGGACTTTAACAGTTTTCATCCTAGAAAGGTGAAAAGAAATATTTACAAAGGACAATGTGTTAGGGCAGTAAGAATGTGTTCAAGCTACAATGATATGGTTAAGGAAATTGACTATATTACATCCCTGTTTTTGGACAGAGGTTATGATAATGATTTGATGGTGGAAATTTCTGCATATGTGATAAGTCAATGGGGTGTTAAATATAAACCATTACTTGGGTCCTATAGTGCATTAAATTTAACAATAAATAATGACATCACAGGTCAGCAAGATACAAATTCAGTAGTTTTACAAGCCACAGATAACACATATTATAGAGCTTGCATTCTGGAATTTGGTCCTTACAGTCAATATATTAAAAACATTATCATAAAAAATTGGCACCTTTTAACTAAAGATACAGAATTAGGTGAGATACTGGGTGCAGAACCCAAATTTGTCAACAAAATGGGTATGAATGTTAAGAGAATCCTTGAAATAGGCTGTAATTTAAAACATACTGGAAGCACATACACTTCGAGATGTGGGACATGCAAACAGTGTCACAGTATTTATACAAAGAGTTCAATCATATTGGGAAATGAGAATAGCACTAAAATATACCCAGTTAAGGGTAATTGTAAATCCAGGATGGTAGTATACATCGCATTGTGCACAGTCTGCCCTTCATTTTATGTGGGCAAGACTGAAAGATTTTTAAGACAACGAATATATTCCCATTTATATTGTATAAAAAATAAAGACACAAAAAATGCATTAGCCAGGCACATCATGAAAGAAGGGAAAGAACATACATTTGAATTTGCTATATTAGAGACAGTTAAAACCAACCCTAGAGGTGGCAATATGAAAAATCTTTTAGCTTACAGAGAGTTATATTGGCAAGTCCTAACGGACTCCACTAGAAAACCAGGTATTAATGATTATTTTACTATCAAGCCCCTCTTGATGTTGAACATCAATTAGAGGTACACAAAGTGCTATTTTCTTATTAGTTATTGTACCTATACAACATCCAAGAAATATTATTCATTAATCTTTTAATTTTAAAAAAATATTTAATTGATAAGTATTTAATTATTTCAAAATACATATTTAATTACATATATATAATGATTGTGTTTATATTGATATAGATTTTCATAATATCTGTATAAAGTTTTTTTAATGTTATGTAGCTTTAAATATGGCTTCTTAGTTTTTGGCGCGTTTTGTTATTTAAAACAAAGTGTAATCAGCTGTTTTAACCGTTCTGATGAAGCTAGCTTAGACTAGTGAAAGCGCTTGACGTTTGAGACCGCTGTATTCATTTGCATTAAGCACTATTGTGGTTTTAGCTATTCCGGTGGATTTATTTTGCTAACATATTGAGCTGTGTTCGTATTTTCTGGTGTGGAATTTTCTGTGAATACACTGTTCTTTAACGGAGCTACAAATTTTATGTGTTTCATATTTTTTGACAACACAGTTATTTATTGTACCTGATAGTGGAAGACATTGCTTAGTTATATTGTTATCAGCAAACATGGAGGCTATATTGAAGTTGCAGTCATAAAATGTATGCCCCACTCTACATATTGCTCCATGACGCACACTCATACTAGGCATAGAAGATGGTATAAACTCTAAATTGAATGTTTTTTATATACTCCAGTTTTCTCAGAAATGTTATTGTGTAAGCACATGTGTGAAGGAGTAAAGAGACCCTTACGACATGGGTAGTGCTATTATAGAAGGGAACACTAAATAGTAGCCACATAGAATTATATATAGCATCTATGAATATTATACCTTAGTTAATTCAAACAATTAGGAAATATTATGTTACTGATAGCATCTTTGAAATAATACCCTTAAATAAGAACAGATATAATAGCTACGGATGTTAACAGAAAGTGAATAGTCAGGTGTCACTTATTTAAATATGAAATTTTAAGCTATCTAAACTAGACATTTCTGACTAGTGAAGTAACTTTTAAAATGTTTTATTGATGACACTGTTACATAAGATGGTAGACTTACACCTAGGCACTATAGTATATTTTTCTTAATGCCTAATATTAAATTATGACTCTAATATCAAAAGTTTGGTTTGTGTCGGATGTTAATAAAAGATGCTCTCATTTTAGTGGGATTTAATGACAGGATCAAAATTGAAAATGTTTATGAATTAAGAAATTAGAAAGGTTTTGACATTGGCTTTGGTAATTAAGAAGTAGATACCAAAGAGAATAAGGCCTAGAATTGTATCTAGAATAAGTTCACTAGTAAGTTGACTATTTGAGGAGGCAGCCTCATCGATTGTAATATTTTGTATTATTTTAGTGAAACAAGGACTTAACTAGTGAGACTGGCATACATGTATATTGAATATTTATAAAAATCAATCATTTTTTGCTTTCATTATCTTACTATATATGAATGATTAATAGATGGCTTTCATACTAATTAATAGAAATAATGCTGTTTTTCTCTTCTTTCAACATAAGTTTAAATAAGTTTACAAATTCTCATATTATGCTTCATATTATTGTATTTAAATACATTTCTCATTAGATTCGATAGGAATGCGTTTTTGAAAATACTCAACTTTAGTTTTGTAATAGAATGGGTTACTATTTTTCTTTTTAAAAAATATAATGTTGAATGTTTAATTTTCATATAAGGCGGAAGCTGATGATAAAGTTTTTGGTGTGTGAGATGTGGATGGTGGATGTTTTGATTAATTATTTAATCAAACTAGGAATATATTGTTCCATGTGTGTAGTTGTATATAGAAGTTTGTTTCAAAAATCAAAAGTTAAAAAGTTTGTTTCATCCAGGATAAGTCATTCTAAAGGTTGTTGCAAGTCAATGCATGTAAAACCATATTACAGATGTTCTAATTTTACCACATTCACATGCTAGTATATAAGTGTCTTTCACTTAATGTCAATGGCCTCAATAATAACATGAAAAGAGCCAGCTTGCTTAAGTTTATTAAAATGCAAAAGGCAAATATTACATTTCTACAAGAGATGCATCTACTGAAAAAAGATTTAGATAAATTGTCATTTAATGGCTTTTCAATTATTGCTGACTCTTGTTATAAATGTAAAAGGAGAGGCACTCTCATATTGTGGAAAAACTTTCCCACAATTCCTAAAATACTTATTACTTTTTCTGACAAAGATGTAATGCTATGTTTGGTAGTATTAGAGATCAATAAGAAATGTTATACTTTAATTAATTCTTATTAGATACCTGGTCTGGTTACCAGATATGTAGAGAAATACTTAGACACTATAACATTCCATGCCAGAGGTGAAATCATATTAGCTGGAGATTTTAACTGTTTATTATCTGATAGAGATGCCTCCAGAGGTAATAAACCCAGAATAACAGCACAATCCAAAAAACTGAATCATTATATAACTTCAATGAATCTTAGAGATATTTACGATCAGAGACTGGCTAATTCCTTTAATTATACCCAGTACTCATTTAGATTTGGAACCCAAACAAACATAGGTAAGATATTTATTTCAAATAACTTATACACCAAAGAACAAGAAGTCTTAATAATGTCATGTCCACTTTCTGATCATAATGCCCTTATTTTCAATATCAGTTTAAGAAATGATGATTTAATTTTTTGCAAAAAAATCCAGCCTACATAATAAAAAATAAAGGTTTTAAATGAAGTAAACACTTTTTTTTGGAGTTTAAAAATAATGGTGAAGCAGATAAACATCATATTATGGGATGCATTAAAAGCTTACCTTTATGATAGAATAAAAATTGGTATTTACTAAAAAGGAAGGAATGGGACAGGGAGTTATTGGAATTACAGACTAAAATAGACAAATTAAAATCAAAATTAAAACCTGTGGGTGGCCGCGGTGGTGCAGCAGTTAGCATTGCCACCTCACAGCAAGAGGTTCTCCGGTTTGATTCTCAGCTGGGGTGCCTTCTGTGCGGAGTCTGCATGTGCTCCCCATGGTCACGTGGGTTTCCTCTGGGTGGTCTGGTTTCCTCCCACATCCTAAAGACATGCAGTAGGTGGATTGGACACTCCAAATTGGCCCTAGGTGTGAGTGTGTGCATATGTGTGTGTGCCTTCTTTGGTAGGTTGGGCTGGCAACTCGACACCGTAAAACTCTACTGCCAATCATGAGTGGACAGATAATCTGCTGTGGCGACCCCTAACCAGGAAAAGCTGAAAGAAGAAGAAGAAGAAAATCAAAATTAAAACCTAATGATCAGGTCGCACATTCAGAATGATTAAGTTTATACCAAAAATATGTAGAAATATTGAATCATAAAGTTTCAATTAACCTAGAAAGACTTAAGTTACAGTCTAATTCTGTAAATCCTAAATATTTACATAACTTGGCTATTAGGACTAAACAAATTAATAATTTAAACCGTATCAATGAAATTAAGTACACAGCTAACAATTCCACATTAAAACTACTGATTTAAATGGTATAATAACTGAGAAAAAGACAAACTAATAAAAATGAAAAACGGGTGCAATAGCAGCCAAAAAAAGTTTATTTAACAAGTATTTTAAAGCGCTTTTTCGTCAGCATTAATAGCTGACTTCTTCAGAAATGACAGTAGGTGAACCTCAGTGAAGTATTTAAAAAAATGTTTTAAATTAGGAGCCAATTACTACGTAAAATGCTGAACAACCTCCACAATCAATTTAAAGGAACATTCCCAATTCATTTAACATTGTGTATGGGAATGTGTAATACCTAACAATAATACATGAAATAAACAATTGTTAAACAATTAATTCTAAAAAACATTGACATTATATAATAAATTAATCAAGCATTGGTATATAACATTATAATACTTGTAAAGTTACTTATAAATATATATTTGTAAAAAGTAATAAATAAAATCAACTCTACTATAAAAATTAATTATAAATCAATGAAAGGTATTAGTTGTAGTCGATAAAGGGTACATATTACTAGGGCTAGAGTCTAAAAAGTCATCTCTCTCCAGTACAGCCCTTTGGAGTGTGTACCTTTAACTCCCAGTGGGTGTGGCTTCAGCCTTTAAAAATGAAGTTCTTACCTAAGAGTGCTAATAAGCAGTCATTGACAGAGATCATATAGCAATACAGTTGTGTTTGTCATCATGTATGCTTCAAGATAAAATATTCTGATACCTTGTATGTGGCATGGTTTTGGAATTATTAATGCAAATATGAACAGGCAATATTTGACGCCTAGAGGCGCAGTAGGCAGTAAATGCAGAAACGCCTGGAGATGTCACTCGGCTGTAATGAGTTAAGACTGTTCAATTTTAATAAACTTGAAATTGAACACGAGTCATTAAGTCCTGGATAGCTATACGCATTTAGTCTAACCTGCCAAATCAACTCATCTTCTTCCAACTTGAAAGGTCTAAGTCCCTCTCTACTGCCACAACTAACCTGATCTATAACTAAGAACTTAAATGTGTGGTCATTAAAAACAGAAGTGTGTTTAGCTAGAACGTTATCAAGTTTGGACTTTTTCATGGCATATAGGTGCTCATATATTCTATCCCTAAGTCTCCTTTCGGTCTTGCCAATATAGAAGACCGAACAAGATGTACATCTAGCTAAATAGATGACGAAGGTGGAATTACAGGTGAATTTGTGTTTTAGTTTATAGGAAATACCATTTAACTCAAAACAAGTTGCTTCTTCCACGTATCTACAATAATTACAATTTTGACACTTCGACATACCTGCATTACGAACTACTAGAGATTTACTACCTTATAATACAGATTTGATGTTCTTCCCTTTCCTAAAGGTGACTTTTGGTCTATCACCTGGTTTTTCGAAAATTATGGGGTACATTTTAAACAATTCCCATGTCTTATCAAGTATATCAATACAAGTGTTGCTTCCCATACTGAATGTTGTAATAAAATAATTTGTATTTGTATTATTTGTACAGGTAATTGTACTTCCCTCTGATTCATGTGTACTACTATCATTAAGATCAGTCACACAATCAGCGGCACCTGGGTTCGTGGTGTTACTAACTGGGAGTAGTGGTTGATAAATGTTCTGACTTCTTTTATCTATAATTTCCTATATTAGATTATCCAAGAAAAACCTCAGGATAGCCTCGTGATAAGAACATGTTTTTGAGCACAACACATTCTTCAAAAAAGTCGTCATCCAAGCTGACCATCCTGGCAGCTCTTACTAATTGGCCTTTGACGACCGACTTTTTCTGAGAAAAAGGGTGACAGCTAGTAAAATGTAAAAAAGTATTTGAGTAAGTTTTCTTACGAAATATCCTTGCAGTATAACAGTTGTACTCATAATTCTTACTTAAGAGTACATCGAGATAGGCAATGCTATCAGTCCCAAATGAGTGTGTAAACTCTAAAAAATTAGTAGTGTTGTTAAAGTATTGTAAAATCGATTTACTTATGTCTACGTTCACATTGATCAAAATAAAAATATCATCAAGAAATCTAGTGTAATAAATGAACTTGTCGAGGTAGTGGTTGTTATTGGAAAATACAAATTCAGATTCCCAGTATGCCATGACTAGGTTGGCTATACTTCCACCACAAGGAGACCCCATTGCCACTCCCACTTTCTGTAAAAAGAAGTAATTATAGGACATAAAATAGTTATAAGAAAGAACAAGGTCACTAAGAACAGATACAAGATAAATTTCCCTGTCGGGAGCATTGTGTTTCTTTAAGGCAAGGGTCACCCATTCAAGTGCAATGTTGTATGGTATACTACTGTACAAATCCCTCACATCTATAGTTAAAAAATTGAAGGGGGGATTGTAATTAACAGATCTTATATTCTCAAGGAATGTCCATGAATCTTTACATATTTGGGCTTCCTTGACTACATATTTCTGTAGTATACTGTCCACTACCTTAGCGCAAGGGTAAGTTGGTGACCCCTTGCTATCAACCAACAGTCTAAGTGGAGGACTATCAATACATTTGTGTATTTTTGGAATCCCAAAAATGCATGGGTATCTTGGAAATGACGTGGTTAGATAACCATACATTTTTTGGTCAATTCTACTTTCAATGTATAACTCCTCAATACAGTCCTTAATTAACTTGTAGGCCCTATTGACTTCTGATCTTGAGCTAGATTCATATGTGTCAGAGTGGAGTACCTCATCCATATGAGTCTGATAATCAACCGTACTAAATACAACCAACCCCCCTCCCTTATCTGGTTTACAAAACCTAAGGTTTTGAGATTTGAAAAACTGTAAATACTTGACTTCTGTCTTATTCAAATTGGACAATGTGTTACGTGATGCACTATTGATACTAGTGTGCCTGATGTCCAACTCACAACATTTTCCAAATAGTTCCAAAGCTGGATGGAGTGGGGGTTGTAAGTACTAGGTATATGCAACTGTCCCTGTTCAATGAAGGTAGAATTGTTACCCATTATTAAAGTAAAATTCAATTTCCTAATAAAAAGTTTAATATCTAAAATGGTATCGACAATGTTTAAAGGTTTAGAAGGAACAAATGTTAAACCTTTAGATAAAGTTCCACTATGTCAATATCAAATTTGGTAGTACTAAAGTTATACAGTTTAAAATCACCAGATTTGTTACTGACAATGTCCACATGTGATGATTTTAGTGTATAGTCAGTATCCACCACATTATAATCATCAATAAAGGGTAAGTCAATCATGTCAACATCCAAAAGGGCAAGGTTGTCATCAGTGTTCTTATTACAGGAAGGAACGTCAAAAGATTTAAAAGGTATATTAGATGTATTTAGAACATATTATAAATCAATGATAAAAATCTCCCTCTAGAGAATGAACATATAATTGATACATTTATCCAAAACAATAACATAAATAAAATATCAAAACAACAAAACTAAATAGTAGATAAAACAATTTCATTAATGGAATTGAAAGACCAAATCAGAAATTTTAAAAATTATAAAGCCCCAGGTTTAGATGGAATTGTTTCAGAAATATATAAATGAATTGCAAATCCTCCCTTCTTGGAAATATTCTATGACTTCCCATATTTTAAAACAAGGCAAAATTCTGCAACTTTATTCCTCCTATAGACCTATCTCTTTGTTGAATATTGATTATAAAGTCTTTATGTATATATTGGCTAAGAGATTGAATAAGATTCTACCTAATTTAATAGATTATGATCAAACAGATTTTATTTTACATTGAAAAGTTCAAGACAATATTGTTAAATTATTATCATTGATTGATATTGTTAACAAGACCAAAAAGCAACTCACTATTATTAGCTTGGATATTGATAAAGACTTTATTTATCGTCATCATTTAAAATTTCAAAAGGTACAAGACAAGGTTGCCCATTATCACCCTTATTGTTTGCACTGTCAATAGAACCTAATGCTAATTATATAAGAAACAATATTAATATAAAGGGATTTTCTTCAAATACTGGACATTGTTCCAAAATCCAATTGTTTACAGATGATATCCGGTTAACAAGTGAATATATAGATTCTTATTTACATCATATAATTGAAACAATACATTATTTTGAAAAGATTTCAGGACTAAAATTCAATCAAAATAAAACTGAAACATTATTAATCAATAAGAAAATTAATAAAAACTATAAAAACTTGCGAGTCTATAGAAATGTTAATTGGGAAAATATAAATACAGTATTTGGTAATTAGTATAAAACCTACCTGGAAAGAGACAGTACTTTCAAATTATACTATTCTATTAAACACCATTACTAAGTTAATTAATAATTGGAATAAAATGTTTTTACCATGGAAGATAGACTCACATTGATAAAAATGGTTATTTTAACCAAAGTTATATTCTATACATAATCCCTGATTTTAATCCTCCGCCCACAAAAAATTTTCAAGCAGATAAACAATATATTACTTAAATTCCTTTGGTTACCTCAAAAACCGAGGATAGCATATAATTGGTACATAAGAGGCTGGAATAACAATGGATTTGGTTTTCCTAACATAGAATTATATGCAAAATTGGTTGTTATCAACTTAATACTATACTGGTTAAGCAATACCTACATTTCAAGCTGGAAACAATTACATGAAACTCTTACTATATAGTATCTAGCAGTAGCTATGAAGTGCAAATAAACTCCTTGTTAGGCATTAGCAAACTGTTTTGGGGATTACAAGATTATTGTTTATATAATTAAAAAATCAATCATTTCACATACAGTCTGAATCGAATCTTTAGTACCTTTAAAAGTATAATAGAGTGTAATAGGTTCCTAGGTTAGTACTAGGCTAACTGCCCTTTTGGGCCATTTTAAGCCTAGCCACTTACCCCATGTTAGAATCAAACCCTGCACCTTGTGTTTCTAAGGTAAGCACCTTAACCATTATGCCAACCTCCCACTCTATATATTATAATATTAAACAGCTACTTTTTCTAATATTTCCCATATCATACAATCCATATTGTTTAAAGTCCTTTAAGCACCTTAACCATTATGCCAACCTCCCACCCTATATATTATAATATTAAACAGCTACTTTTTCTAATATTTCACATAGCATACAATCCATATTGTTTAGAGTCCTTTAATTTATGCAATATGTTAAATTTTAAAAATAATAATTTAAAATTTTGGTGGATGAGAAAGAAAAATTTTGGAGTTAGTTGGATGAAGTGGTGATGACTGTACCCAAGGGTGAGAGACTGGTGATTGGAGCAGATTTCAATGGGCAGGTTGGTGAAGGGAACAGAGGGGATGAGGAAGTGATGGGTAGGTATGGTGTTAAGCAAAGGAGTGCAAAAGGTCAGATGGTAGTGGATTTTGCGAAAAGGATGGACATGGCTGTGTTGAATACATATTTTAACAAGAGGGAGAAGCATAGGGTGATATACAAGAGTGGAGGAAGATGCACATAGTTGGATTATATCTTATGTAGAAGGGCCAGTCTGAAGGAGATTGGAGACTGTAAAGTGGTGGCAGGGGAAAGTATAGTTAGGCAGCATAGGATGGTGGTTTGTAGGATGACATTGGTGATCAAGAAGAGGAGGATGAGTGTGAGGGCAGCACCAAGGATCAAATGGTGGAAATTGAAAAATGGTAATTATGAGGTGATGTTCAGGGAAGAGTTAAGACAGGCACTGGGTGGCAGTGAAGAGTTACCGAATAGCTGGGTAACTACAGCAGAGCTAGTAAGAGAGATGGCTAGAAATGTGCTTGGTGTGACATCTGGAAAGAGGAAGAAGGACAAGGAGACCTGGTGGTGGAATGAAGAAGTACAGGAGAGTATACAGAGAAAGAGGTTGGTGAAGAAGAAGAGGGATTGTCAGAGAGATGAAGAAAGTAGACAAGAGTATAAGGAGATGAGGTGCATGGCAAAGAGAGAGGTGGCGAAGGCTAAGGATAAGGCATATGATGAGATGTATAAAAGGTTGGACACTAAGGAGGGAGAAAAGGACCTGTACCAATTGGCTAGACAGAGGGACCGAGCTAGTAAGGATGTGCAGCAGGTAAGGGTGATAAAGGATAATGAGGGAAACATACTCACAAGTGAGGAGAGTGTGTTGAGCAGATGGAAAGAGTACTTTGAGTGGCTGATGAATGAAGAGAATGAGAGGGAGAGAAGGTTGGATGATGTGCAGATAGTGAATCATGAAGTGCAGTGGATTAGCAAGGAGGAAGTAAGGATAGCTATGAAGAGGATGAAGAACAGAAAGGCTGTTGGTCCAGATGACATACCTGTGGAAGTATGGAGGTGTTTAGGTGAAATGGCAGTGGAGTTTTTAACTAGATTGTTTAATGAAATTTTGTAACATGAGAGGATGCCTGAGCAGTGGAGAAAAAGTGTTTTGGTACTGATTTTTAAGAATAAGGGTGATGTGCAGAGCTGTAGTAACTACAGAGGGATTAACTTGATCAGTCACAGTTATGGGAAAGAGTAGTGGAAGCTAGGTTAAGAATGGAGGTGATAATTAGTGATCAGCTGTATGGTTTCATGCCAGGAAAGAGCACTACAGGTGTGATGTTTGCTTTGAGAATGTTGATGGAGAATTACAGAGAATGTCAGAAGGAGTTGCATTGTGTCTTTGTGGATTCAGAGAAAGCATATGACAGGGTGCCTAGAGAGGAGTTGTGGTATTGTATGAGGACAACTAACAATTCCAAAATTGAAGAAAAACAAACTGTCAAAAAACAAACCAAAAGGTTCCGAACCAGCAGGTATAAAACTCCAAAGGTTTATTAGGAAATATGAAAGTAAAGCGCTTTTCATCTCCCTTAGTAGGAAGACTTCTTCAGACAAAGTAAAAAAATCATCTAACACAATTTAACACCAAAAAGGCGCCAAAAAAGGGGCGTATTACAAAATTACAAACAGCTGCCTTAATTGAACCCACTGACATACCTTCACATTTAAAGTTGTATTACATTAAAAGCATGAAATAAATGTCTACTTTGTATAGACGAAGTGCCAAACATAAAAAAGTTTTCAAAAAAAGAAACACAAACTTGGTAAAAGTAACAAAGGATGTCTTAGTGAAGATTCATAAACACAATCAATCCAGAATCCAGAATCCTACTAAGGGAGATGAAAAGGGCTTTACTTTCATATTTCCTAATAAACCTTTGGAGTTTTACACCTGCTGGTTCGGAACCTTTTGGTTTGTTTTTTGACAGTTTGTTTTTCTTCAATTTTGGAATTGTTAGTTGTTCTCATGGCTATCGAACCCAGCTTGGGTTGCACCGGAGATATTATTACTCAACCTTCTTTGCTGCCTGACTCTGGATTGAATGAAATATTGAATTTAAACCAATTAATCCAGCTTATGAATGAAAAACTTGAAAATCTTTCTACAAGGGTGGATGGCTTGTCACAAATACACTTCAGTGAGACCCAAAATCATGGCTAACCCTGCTCTTAGCACTCAATCACAAGGGTGTTTGACTACTTTTAATGGTTCGGGAAATGGAACTACTAATGAAGGAGTGAACCACACTGGTGTACTACACCCACGACAGAGTGAAACTAGTGGTGAAGTTTACACTCTTTTTAATTCTACAAATGAAGCCTCATTGGGGCTTATAGGGCTTCCTAACGTGACCGAATGGTTAAAGTTACAACCAGTTTTTGGTTCCAACCACAACAAAAGGGTTGGTAGAGGCTCGGCTGGAGGAGGTGAGTCCTTACCTTTTAAATTAAAGGAAGTTGACAAGAAAATGTTGAAACTTAGAAAACTACAACTAGAAGTAAGTTACTTTACAGAATGTAAGAAACAGGGAGTAGTACCAAAAGGTTTACGATCCTGGCAGTATCCATCGGGTTTGGAAGCTGGAACAAAATTTTACAATGAACTACTTTCTCTATTTGACAGGCATGGTACCAAACTTATGGACATGATGTGTAAGCATTATGCCATATCCATAGAAAAATTGACAAATGAGGTCACTGGGTTGAATAATGACATAAGGACACACCCAGACTTTATGAGGTACCATTATGCTTACAAGAGAGTGTTTTCATCAATTGACCAACAATTAGTTAAGAACTCTGAGGTGAAATTAAAGAAACTAAGAAGGGACATTAATGACTACAAAAATGGATCCACCTACCCTAAACCACCTCCCTCTCAGGGTAAAGGCATTTTTGGTCAACAAACTCAACGCAATACCTCTGTGCACCCTTATGGTAGTAAAGACCCTGAGCCTGCAATGCGAGTAGGAACAGATCTCAGAGAATTAGATGCATTTGAGGTAGATTGGAGAAATGATGACCCTGACTTGTGCCCAGCCAATAATTTGGCTAACAACAACCACTTTAACACTAATGACAGTAATGATTCTTTTTCCAACAGGGGCCAGAACCACCAACGGAGACACAATATGAGGGGCAGGAAAGAGAACATCAATTACAACAGATAACTTCAGCACCCGTCATTTTATCGAACACTACTGGAGACGTCAAAGTGTACAATTACTCTAATTTTAATATTAGAAATGAACTTTGTAATCTTTTTAGCAAAGGACTGACCTTTGTACCTGATGAGTACTTTGACCTACCAGCGACTTTGATTGACTTGAAGTTATACATCCGTAAACTCAACCCGTCCTTGATTTTCAGAGACAAGCCTTTTGTAGAAGACCCTTTGAGGGAATCTAGCACTTACAATCCACCAATTTGCCCCCTTTAGCTCTGTTTGAACACATGTGTGAGGCCAATATCAGGGCTCTCTATAGGACTAGAAAGAGGCATACCATTAAGAATGTTTCAGACAATGAAGTAGAAGCCTTGAACCTAGTTAGAACTTTACCGGTCAGAGTTTTGAAACCAGACAAAGGAGGTAGTTTGGTGAGCATGGACAAAGAGGAATATGATAGGAAAATGTTGGACATTTTGAACAGTAACATCTATGTTAGATCAAGTATCAATGAAATGAACACTCCATATAAATTTTTTTTTCCTTCTTTAGGGACTTATTGATTGAAGGCTTGATCATAAATGATATTTACAACTATATAGTAGTTTCTAACCCAAAAACATCTAACTTATTTGGTTTACCTAAGATTCATAAAAACCTTTAAAACCCCCCTATGAGGGCTTTAGTCAATGCCAGATCTTCTATTACCTACGCTTGTGCCAAGTTCGTTGATGAGCTATTAAAGAAGTATGTTTCCCAAGAGTTACAAATAGTTAAGGACTCCTGGGCTTTTTTAGAAAATGTAGACAAATTTGAATACTGTGACAACATACATTTTCTTACAATAGATGTAGTCGACCTTTACTTCTCCATACCCCATGACATAGGGATTGACTATGTCACCAGGAACCTAATAGCACATGGCGCGGAGAGTGATGAGATCCGTCTAATTCAAGAACTATTAGATGTGATCCTGAACAATAACTATGTTGGATTTAATGGGAGCATACATAAACAAATAATTGGAGTAGCTATGGGTTCCCCCTTGCGGAGCCAGCTACGTCAATTTAGTACTGGCCCAGTGGGAACATGACTACGTATTCAAAGACAACAATTTTCAGAAAGTTAAACTATATAACAGGTTTTTGGACGACATTTTCATTATGTTTCAAGGTAACGTAGGGGATGCAAGTAACTTTGTTGAAGTTTTAAATAACAGCACTCCATTTTTGAAATTCACATTTACTTTTGGTGAAGACACAATTAATTATTTAGATGTTGAATTGAAGAGAGATGACATTCATAGGGGTTATGTTGCTAAAACTTACAGGAAACCCACACACTCTAACACTATGTTACACTTTTCTAGTTGCCACACGCTACACCAGAAAAAATCTGTTTTAAAGGGCCAACTAGTTAGAGTGGCAAGAATGACTACTGAAGACTACGCTTTCAACGAGGAATGTACCTTGTTGAAATGCATGTTTATGAGTCGCGGGTACCCTGAATCACTAGCTGATGACACAATAGGAGAAGTTTATAGGAAAAGGGGTTTGGGTTCTTTTAATCCCATTCTGACTTTGAAGCAAGTCAATGTAAACCTGGTAGAGTCAGACAAAGTCACATTACAGATTCTTGGTGTCCACTCTCCTAGCACGGGTCAAACCATTTTTCCCCAAGAGAAGTACAATAAAAAAAGTTTCATTACTTTGTTTTCATTAGAAGCTAAATACATTAGCAATGTACTTAGAAAGAATTGCCAGTTGTTATCCTTTGAAAAAGAACTCATGGAGAAAATAGGGGACAAACCTGTTATCATTTTCAGAAAGGGCAGAAACCTCAAAAACATTATGGAAAGATCTTCAATAAAACATATTAGAATTAAAGGCACATACAAATGTGAGACATGTAACTATTGTAAATTTATATCTACAGGGTCCACATGTATAGTGAAGCAACATCTGTTTAAAGCAAAGGGTCGTTACAATTGTAACTCAAAATCAGTGGTGTACTTAGCTGTGTGCCAGTCATGCCCTGCCTTTTATATAGGGAAGACTGACAGAAAACTTAAAGAGAGAATTTACGAACATACGTACCACATCAGGAAGAAGAGCAATACTAACGCCCTTGCAAGACATTGTAATAACAACCCTTCTCACACTTTCCTTTTTAAAGTTATAGACCAGGTACTTATAGATGAAAGAGGAGGACCCCAACAATTGTTATTAGAGAAAAAGGAAGTTATTTGGCAACTTAAAATGAACTCTTACACGCCACCAGGGTTGAACAAAGTTACTTCTTTGACTTGTGTTTTAAAGTTAAGAAACTTGCTAAGATAAGACCTTTTTTAAGAATTTTTGGCGATTGGTTCTTATGTTGAACCTTAAGTCTAGCTTTTAAACTTTAATTCACAAATTTTTAAACTTTAGAAACATTGGTTTTCTGACCTCTGCAGCGTTTCCGCTGTACTTCGGTCCTTACCTTATCTTATCTTTACTTTGTATAGTTTCGTTTAGGTTTTGTATGTTTTATTTTTGTCAGGTTCTGCATTGTGGTCTGACTTGATTTTTGTTTTTTGCTTACTTCTAGACACACATATCTTTTTGTGTAAGCAATAACGAGTTTTTAACGTTTAGACCCGTGGTATTTTGAAGCTCTATGTTTACATATTGTCAATGTCATCGAACATTAACAGCTGTGGATTTACTTAGATGTTGTGTCTCTTTCTTTCTTTTGTCTTTTGCTACTTTATTTACTTGTTACCTTTTTGCACACAGTACTAGCTCATCTGCAGAATAATGTACCGTATTCATGGGCACGGTTGTGAACTGATTTTTTGTTTGTTTGGCTATCCGCTTTTTTTCGCATGCTCAGTATCTGCATGGCTTTTGAATGAAGTGCCGCAGTGTGAATCCGGTGGTTTGTTTTTTTGGTTTAGACATGTCTTTTACACAATGCCTTGCTGTATTTTTTTACTGAAACAGCTGCATTTTGACTTGTTTTGGCTGATACAACTGTGCATACTAAAGGTTAGAAAGTGTTCTCATTGCAGCTTGGTGCTTTACCCATTGTTTAAGGAACATTTTAAAAAAAATCTTTTTCATATAAAATTAATTTTCATATACTGTTGTTGCATTCTGCTGGCGTTGAAATAACAAGTAATTTCTGTGTTAGATATTTAACACGGAAACAAATATATATTCGGTTATTTAACATTAGAAATAACACTGCTTTTATTAGAAACGCCTTTGAAATTCCGTTTATTGCAGACTGCTAGTTGAGTCGCACCGTTTATTTATTTTTTTATTATTGACTCTTCATCATGTATTAGAGATGTGTACTCTTTACTACTTTCTTTTTTAAGCAATGGATACTATATTTGTATATACTTAGTTGCAAGCATTACTTTATTTTATTTTCTCCTTAACCACAAGATTCTGCATCAGTTTTGTTTACCCTATGAAAAGTTGTTACTAAAATGTATTTTAATGGAAACAAACCGTATTTATACTTGAATGTGTTCATGAATCTTCACTAAGACATCCTTTGTTACTTTTACCAAGTTTGTGATTCTACTTTTTTTGAAAACTTTTTTATGTTTGGCACTTCGTCTATACAAAGTAGACATTTATTTCATGCTTTTAATGTAATACAACTTTAAATGTGAAGTTATGTCAGTGGGTTCAATTAAGGCAGCTGTTTGTAATTTTGTAATACGCCCCTTTTTTTGGTGCCTTTTTGGTTTTAAATTGTGTTAGATGATTTTTTTGCTTTGTCTGAAGAAGTCTTCCTACTAAGGGAGACGAAAAGCACTTTACTTTCATATTTCCTAATAAACCTTTGAAGTTTTACACCTGCTGGTTTGGAACCTTTTGGTTTGTATTGTATGAGGAAGTCGGGAGTGTCATAGAAGTATGTAAGAGTGGTACAGGATATGTACGAGGGTAGTGTGACAGCGGTGAGGTCTGTGGTGGGAGTGATGGATGCGTTTAAGGTGGAGGTGGGATTACATCAAGGTTCAGCTCTGAGCCCTTTCTTATTTGTAATGGTGATGGACAGGTTGACAGATGAGATCAGACAGGAGTCATCGTGGACTATGATGTTTGCAAATGACATTGTGATCTGTAGTGAGAGTAGGGAACAGGTGGAGGAGACCCTGGAGAGGTGGAGATATGCTCTATTGAGAAGAGGAATGAAGGTCATCAGGACTAAGACAGAATATAAGTGTGTGAATGAGAGGGAGGATAGAGGAATGGTGAGGATGCAGGGAGTAGAGGTGGTGAAGGTGGATGAGTTTAAATACTTGGGATCAACAGTTCAGAGTAGTGGTGAGTGTGGAAGAGAGGTGAAGAAGAGAGTAAAGGCAGGATGGAGTGGGTGGAGAAGAGTGTCAGGAGTGATTTGTGACAGATGAATACCAGTGAGAGTGAAAGGGAAGGTCTATAAGAGGGTAGTGAGACCAGCTATATTATATGGGTTGGAGACAGTGGCATTGACAAAAAGGCAGGAGTCAGAGCTTGACGTGGCAGAGTTGAAGATGGTAAGATTTGCACTGGGTGTGATGAGGATGGACAGGATTAGGAATAAGTATATTAGAGGGTCAGCCCAGGTTGGTAGGTTTGGAGACAAAGCCAGAGAGGCAAGATTACGTTGGTTTGGACATGTGCTGAGGAGGGATGCAGAGTATATTGGGAAAAAGATGCTAAGGATGAAGCTGCCAGGTAACAGGAAAAGAGGAAGACCTAAGATAAGGTTTATGGATGTAGTGAGAGAGGACATACAGGTGGTTGGTGTGACAGAGCAAGATGCAGAGGACAGGAAGAAATAAAAACAGTTGATCTGCTGTGGCGACCCCTGACGGGAGCAGCCAAAAGAAGAAGAATAATAATTTAAAATTTTGTTATCAATTTTTAGATAACAAGATTCAGTCGGCAAATGTTCTTCTAGCTAGATACAGTGTGAAGCAAGACAGTTGGTTACCCCTACAAACATTATGACAGTTCATTGAGAATAAAGCAAAAATATAAATTAGCTCAGCACTGGACACACTGCCAAAGCTACTACAACTTTTAATGTGTAATAACTGGACAGACATTAATATTAAATTGTGCATTTCATATATATATATATATATATATAAAATCTTACGTGATAAATTTTTATCATTTGACTTGGCATTCTGGGATTATTCCACAAAAGTCAATAGAGAATACTTTTTAGAGGACAACAAAAAATTATTAAACTCTAGGAATAATACCACATCTTCTCTTTATTGGAAGCTGTTTACATGAAAATTTCTACACAGAAATTTATTTACTCCTTATAAAATTGCTATAATTTCTAAGAGTAAAGAAATAAAGTGTTGGAGATGTGACGAAATGTTGGAGGCTAATTGGTTCCATATGCTTATTGAGTGTAGAGTTGCTCTACAATTTTCAATTGATTTCAGATATTTTGAAAAGGTTTTGGGGTCAGATAATTGTCATATTTCTGATTCTTTGTTGTTATTTAATATTCCTATCCCAAATGTAATTCCAAGATATCAAATACCACTCCTTTGGTCACTTTTGGCCATTGCTAGAAAAATAATCACAATGAATTGAAAGAATAAACAAGATCTTTTATTCAGTGACTTTATGAGTTTATCTAAAAGTGTGTGTAAAAAAGAAATGCAAACTATTCTAGGTAGAACATCTAATATATCTCATAAAAGAATAACCTGTCAGAAACTGCAAGTTTTATTGGACAAATATTAATGGTGTATATACTTCATATTGTACTTTGTCATGGATGATTGTATATAGTTACATATTGCTGACTATATACTTTTATTTATGCTTTAATTGTGTTGATTGTTAATTGTGATTGTAAAATCAAATAAAAACTGTTGAAAAAAAAAAAAAAAAAACAAGTATTCCATAATTTCAGCTTCCATTTGATCAACTTCCACATTACTAATGTTCTTTTCTACATTCCCCCTTTGTGCTTTCAATTTTTGTATTGTGGAATTTTCCATATCTGGGTGCCTTTGCTTGTATTTCTCTTCAAATATCTTTGAAGCTACTTTTTTGTATTGATTAGTTTGTCTTTCTCCATTGCATAAATATTGCACCATATTAGCTCTCTGTTTCTCACATCCATATTTTTATATCTTTCAAGAATCTCTAGGTTTTGTTCTTTATATTTTCTTATTTCCTCTGACTCTTGTTTTTCCAAATGGCCCAAAGTTTCTCGGTCTATAAAGATGATAGTGATTTTTCATGGATCTGTTGTATTAATGAACACAAATTTGCATTTGAAGCTTTTGACAGTTTTTTCTTGTGCAAGTGTTTTTTTTCCTCTAATTTCTCTCTTAATCATTTTGAATATCTTCTGTCTGGAAGTTCTAGGCTTCTTGCATAATCGTAACAATAAGTAATTTCTTCCTTATCCTGTATAGTCCGCTCTATCATATTTGTGTCTCCTTTTCAGCATGTCCATTCTTGTGGTTTTTGTGGATTACTACTTCCTTCTACAACAGAGGGGGCCATCCTCACCCTGAGCCTGGCCTAAGTGCATTGTAAGAAGGTTTCCGTGTCTTGAGAATTCTACACTATAATTTTGTATGGAAAGAAAGCTGTGTCACAAATGAGTTGAGAATATGCATTCTAGAGCCAGTGTTCAAGAGCAAAGGAGACATTCATAACTGTGGGCACTATATAGGTATCAAACTCCTATCACACTGCATGAAAGTACTGGAGAGAGTGATTGATAAACAAATTCACAGAGTGGTAGAAAGTAATATGAGAAATGAGCAGTTCCGATTCAGATCAGGATTCAGCACAACCAAATCATTTTTTATTTGCAGTGAGGCAGATAGTTGAGAAGAAGCTAGAGAAGAAGAAAGAGTCCAACTGGGCATTTCTAGACTTGGAGAAAGCATTTGACAAGGTGGCAATAAAGCTGATTTGGACACTCCTGTGATGATTCTAAGTCATGGTAACATTGGGAGAGTTAGTGCAGGCTATGTACAGGGACTCAGTGATACAAGTTCGCACTGTCAGAGGGGTTCCCAGTGGGAGTGGGTGTGCATCAGGGTTCAGCTCTGAGCCCATTACTGTTCATACCTGTGATGGACTACATTAGCAAACAGGTCAGAAGGGACAGATCAACACAACTGCTGTATGCAGATGATGTGTCATTACAAACGGTCTCTGAACAAGAACTTAAGCAAAGGATAGAGGAGTGGAATACAAAACTGAAAGTACAAGGGATGAAACTGAGTACAGATAATACAGCTGTAATGCAAGCAAATGGCAAAAACTAGAAGAAGATGAGAATTGAGATATAAGTGAAAATAGTGGAAAGGGTTAATAACTTCAGGTATCTGGAAAGGGTGGTTGAGGATATGGGAAATCTGAATAAGGGGGTTGAAACTGGTATCAAAGAGGCTGCAACCAACTGGCACAGATTGTCAATGGTGGTGTGTGACTTAAGAATACCAAAGAAGCTGAAAAGTAAGAGGCATAAAACAGTGGTATGACTAGTACTACAACATGGTAGAGAAACCTGAACAATAAACGCAGAGCAGTAGATGAAGCTAGAGCTGGTGGAGATGAAGTGCCTGAGGTGGGTGAGGGGTGCACGCTATGAAACAGAAGAGGAAATGAAGACAGCAGAGCAGGAGCCTAAGAAGTTGCAATTACAGAGAAGGTCAAAGAGAACACATTATGGTGGTTTGGCCACATGTGCAGGAAAGCACAAGACAATCTAGTGAAGAGGATTTGGGACAGAGAGAAAGAACGCAAGAAGAAATAAGGGCATCCAGCAAAATGGTGGGTGTATTATGTAAAAAAAGACCTGTGACAATCAGGCATGACTGTCAAAGAAGGTAGGAAAATGACATTGAATCAAGAGAGATGATGACAGGTGATGAAACATCTCAACCTCATGTAGAAAATGGGAAAAAGGGGGTTGCTGAAGATGATGATGATGATGAATAATTTGGTACAAATTGTACAATAAGCAACCCGATTTTATAATGTTCTTGATGTTATCTTACTTATCCCTGAAAAATGGAAATTTTGCTATGAAGCTACAGCACTTCTGCAAAATTCCCTTGCTATTAGTTTATAGTGTAGCTGGGAGTCTTTGACGTTGCACAGAAATCGTAATTATGAGCAGAAGGATGATATTTAAATATGACTAAAGTGCTACACAAGTATGTTTGACTTACTGCTTTGGAGAAATAATATCTAGAGGAAGAATGACATTTGCTGAAGTGTAAATAAAGAAGTGTAGGGAAGAAAGACTTTCCTGTTAATTGGAGAGTAGGAAGTATACCTCTCAACTGTAGCAAATTCCTCAGTATTTACTGGTTATGAGGTCCACATAATGGAGGGGCATGAATTCCAGAGTGGCCCCCTTTATTCCTGAATTTCCCAGCTTTTTTTTTTAAATTTTTTTCCCCCCAGAGATTTTGTGCTGATGTCATCATGTGCAGAGGCGTGCGCAATGGTGTCAGCTTCTTATAGGTTCATAGGTTCATAGATTAGTACTAGGCTAACTGCCCTTGTGGGCCATTTTAAACCTAGCCAATTACCCTATGTGAAAATCAAACCCTGCACCTTGTGTCTCCAAGGTAAAAACCATTATGCCATCCTCCCACCCACCTCCCAACCTGCCAGCCTGTTGGAATTTGGCTGAGGGCTTGAGGAGTGTGACTGGCTCTTTATGTTTATGGCTGCCAGCAACATGTAACTTGCACTTGAAACACGTCTTTCACTTCAGCAGCTAATTTTCCAGTTTTCTTCAGAGTTCAGACAGAGAGGGATTGGACTATCGAGAGAGGTAACTGACAGCAGCACTGTGTTTTGTTTTTAAGAGGCTTTAGTTTAGAAACTTTAGAAATAGCAAGGCAGGCAACCCTGTCCCCAAGCCATTACTGTGTTCAGTGTCAGACTAGTGCAGCAGCAGTCTCGTCAGACTCAGAGAGTCGCAGTGGTGTGGTCATGAGAAAATATATTACTTCGTGTTCTACTTCTTCCCCCAGCTCCTTCTCCACCTCCAGGTAAAATAAAGATAAAAAGAAAATAAATCCTCATTGTGCTCTGCTTACATTATGTAAACTACTTTCAGCTTGTTAGCATGTTGGTGCCAGACTTGTTCACTTAGGCTATGGGTATGGCTTTTGGAAGTGATGTAGCAATGATGTAGAGGCCAGTTATCCTCACTGTACTCTGGGTGTGTGTCACAAACACTATGACTCCTAGTCTAATACTTATGACTGGTTTGTTACTGTGTAATAAAAAACATTGTGAAAACAGCCCAGTAATCCTCTACAAATTCAAATGTTTTGTGAACGCTTTACTGCTGGGAAAAATATATTTCCATGCCATGTACCACTTGCTTTAATGACTAATACATCAACATTCATATTGTTGAATTGAACCATTGTGTTTATGTGCAATACACCTTTTGCAATTATACTGCAGGATTTTTTAACTGTAAGCTATGAAACTTTTTAAGATGATTATTATATAATGTAAATGTTAATTTGGACAAGTTTAACCCAACTAATGTCGATATCGTCATATCATCTGTCAAACTTTCTGTTACGCAAATGCCATCAGAATGACATACACCTGTGTTAAGGTAACCGTGGTAACCACCAAACCTTAATGTGCTTTGTCCACAGAACCAAAAACAGAACTTCAAAGCATGTCACCTTAAGTGCGACTTTTACCTAATTAACACAAACCTGCAAAGGTTACAGGCAATAACAGATATTTTCCCACCACAAATTCCTACCCACTATCGCATGACATCAGTCGACTCCTTACAGACATCCCACCTTTCGCTCTAATTGACTGGCTAGGTCAATTTTTCACTTGACCAATATTTACATGCACCTAGAGATGCCAGGATTACTGTTGAAGGTGTGGTGGGATTCAGGTATGCTAAAGTTGTTTTATTTTTTAAGGGCTGTAGGAGGACAATTAAGGTTGTCAGGTATGGGTAATGGTTTGAATATTATGGGGAAAGAAGTCTTATATTATGCTGTGTGATGAGGTAGGATGCCTGGTGTCTACACCAGCTGGTAACTGTGAAGCACTTTGTTTTACTACTTTATTGGTAATTTGTGATGTTGTTTTGTAGTTTTTATCCAGTATTGACATTTGTTTTTTCTACCTTCAGAGTGCACATGTTATAAGGTGACTGATTCACAGATAAGCTTAAAAGGCAAGGTTTAGAATTAGCAACTGCAAGTACAGTGGATACTCGGAGAATGTCTTTTCATTAGTGTTTTGTATCATTTGTTGAACTGGGGCTGTGTGAAATGTGGAATTACAAATGCTGTACCCATCATAGACATAAAATGATGTCAAACTATTAACGAGATGGTCTTTCTTTCTTTTTTTTTTGTTTTTTTTTTGTTTTTTTTAATGGAGTGGAAACCAGACTGGGTGAAATGCCTTTATTGGTAATACTGACTGCTCGGATTAGTGACTAAAATTTTACTTATCCCACCTTTTGCTCTCTTTGCTTATACTTGTCAACTGCTATGATTTAGGAATAGCATTATGACTTTGTTTCTCAAATTTGTTTTTTCTTCTCCCAGATTTACTTGTTTCTTTATAATCTTAGAACTTGGTTATGAGAAATATTCCTTATAATTGGATCAGTATTGCAATCATAGCTCTCATTCTCTCAGAGCAAGAAATCTGGACAAAAAATAATGGTGGGACAAAGGCCTAAAAATAGGGACAGAATTTAAATATTGCTCCAGTACACTACTCAGTTGCTAGAATAATAGGTTTTGCATTATTATGTATTTTCTGAGGGATATGAAGTCTGAAATTCAAATGTCTGCCATTATTTATTATTATTTAGTAACATCAATCTTCATGCTGGTATCCTACGATTCCATTGGAGTGGGCGGGGTTGCATGATTGTGTATGCAAATTTTATGTTAATCAGTATCCTGATGTTTGGCCAGTTGTACATACTTTTCATGGGCCTTTGTCCAGATTTTTGATGTTTCCAGGTTGAGAAGTATGCTAGGAAGAACCATGTACAAACAGGCCAGGACCATTAACAGAGAAAAAAAAACAAATAAATGTTCAGTAACCAATGGCAACTAACAAGAAAAGCTGGAAAAAAAACATTAGAAAGAATTAAAGCAGACAGGATAATAGAAGAACTGTATCTAGTTCCATAAATACTAATAAGTAAAAACTAAATGAAAACTCCAGCCAAGCTAGAACTTCCAGTGAGTGACCTCCCAAACCTCCTGTAACCGAGGCACATGGGATATATGCAAATGACCGTTATGAACATCAGGTGTTTCAGCTATATGGCGATTCTGATTGCCCATGACTTTTACATTTGAAGTCGTTTTAATGGACAATTTCAGGCCAATAAAGCCAAACCCCGTTAGCTATGGATATGCATATTTCGACCATTTACATCATTGCAGGGACCACCTATGCCCCTCTATCACTTTATGCTTGTTGACAAAGGACACCATCAATGACCTGAGTGGCCATGCCCACAATATATCTACACCAGCCTCAATCCTCTGCTTTCCATTTATGCTTTTTGACAGTAATTGTGTTAGAAGTGGCAGCCCCCCCCATGATGGGCATGCCCACCCTCCCAGCATGTGTCACTGTGTGTGTGAGCTGTTAATATAATTTGGGTCACAGGGCCCATAGTCAAGGATTTATATCTGGACACCACTGCCAAGGCTGTAACACTACTTCTTCACTGACAGGTCACAATGTATATTGTGGTATAGTGCCACTAATGACCACTGTGAAGATTGTTGAGCTGTAAGAGTAGGGCATAAGATCGCACACAAGACCTAAGTGAAGGAGGATAGGAAGGGATCTAGAAACAGAGAAGCATAAACATTTGCCTCACATGAGAAGGATTATTGTAGACAGATGCTTACATTTTGGTTGGAGAGAGAGAGAGAGAGAGAGTGAGAGAGAAAGAGGAAGTGGTGGTGGTGGTGGTGGTGGTGATGGTGGTGGGGGGGGTGACACAGTCCAGAACATGTATTAAGGCTTAGAGCCTAAAAAATTAACAATTCAATGTACATTGGTGTTTTTTTCGTAGATATGTCCAGAGCTTTTGATACAGATAATCATGATATGGTTATTAAAAATTAGAATCAATAAACCTTGATTGTGGAATAATGAAGTGATTCAAAAATTACCTATATTGTATAACCATCAAGTTATCATAGAATCAAACATCTTTGATATTAAAACCCCAGTAAGTGGGTTCCCCGAGCTATCAGTATTGTGCTACATTCTTCTCCCTTTATTTAATCTCCTTCAAAAGCTTCACTCCATCAACGGCATATACATGACATACACATGACATACACCTCAACTCTGGCAAATCCCTGCTATCACTACTAGCTAAATTACAAAGTGGTTTCACACTATTGTGGAATTGGCTATCCCAAAACCTCTTCAGTATTAATACCAAAAATCAACCTGTATAATATTGCCTACTAAAAATAAAATCTGCAGAATCCCATCTAGATCACAAAAACATACCCTCTTGAAACTATTGTTACACAAGTAGATTTATTAGACTGTATATTGATCCTGCACTTTCTTTTAAGCCTCACACAAAAGTTGTGGTTAACAAAGTCCTTTCACTGCTCAAACACTGCTGTAAAATAAACTACTTACTTTCTCCTGATGCAAGAACTGCTTGTCACAAATGTTCTCCGCAGACTTATCCCTTATACAAAATAAGCAAAATATACAATGTTGTAGCTCATGCTAAAATCAAAACCCTCCACTGTTTCCTCCTCCTTCTCCTAGAAAGGGCTAACAGGTTCACAGTAGCTGGACAGGCCAGTTTTTCTAATTCAGATATTGTAGAAATTCCCACCTTCTTCTTCTTCTTTCGGCTTTTCCCAGTTAGGGATTGCCACAGCGGATCATCTGTCCGCTCACGATTGGCAGTGGAGTTTTACGGTATCAAATTGCCAGCCCAGCACCCAACCTCCCAGAGAAGGCACACACATGCACACACTCACACCTAGAGCCAATTTAGAGTGTCCAATCCACCTACTGCATGTCTTTAGGATGTGGGAGGAAACCGGAGCACCCAGAGGAAACCCATGCAACCACAGGGAGGACATGCAGACTCCACACAGAAGGCACCCCAGCCCAGAATCGAACCGGAGAACCTCTTGTAGAAATTCCCACCACTTTCCTCAAAACTAACAGCTAAAACCACTGTGGAACTGATAAAGAACGTCTGTCCCTTAAAAAACATCTTCTTTAACTAAGCCACAGGAAAAAAGGATTTAACATGGAGCTACCCAGTGCCTGCAAACTACATACCTATGGAGTTAAGAAAGAAACAATCTATCTTTTGAGAGAAAACTAAAACTTATCTTTCATGAAAATCTGTACAAATGCTAAGAGATTCTATTTAATTTAACTGCAGCTGTTACATATAATAGCTTATGTTTCAGATATGACAAACCTCACTCCAGGCTTTAGTTTGCTAAATGCTATTACTGTAGTAAATATTCAGTTTTAAGATACTACCTGTGAGTGAAGGTATTGCCCTTGATATCCATTTCTTTGTATGAAAATCCATTTTCTGAATATACTATTGTATATTGCTGAATTCTGTACCTCAGCTGTCTAGAATTTCACAGAATGTCCTGATTTTTGTCTCATATTTTGGTCTTTTCTTCATAAATTGTGTGTGTGTGTGTGTGTGTGTGTGTGTGTGTGTGTGTGTGTGTGTGTGTGTGTGTGTGTTTTGGTAACTCACTGAGGACTGAAGTCACCAAGTAGTGGCAAACATTTGATTTTCAGACATCATACCTTCATTGAGATAAATTTAGTCTCCCAGGGCAAGGACAGCCAGGAGGCATTCTTTATCTACGTCAGCAACCTCAAAGGCAATACATCATTGTAAATGGAGCCACCTATACTGAGCCAGAAGATATAGCAAACCTACTGGCTGACAAATTGAGCTCCAGTTTTACCCCTCTCTCCCCCTCAACCTTCCTTTAGGAAATACCATCAAATATAACTCCCCTGCTGTCACTAGAGAATGAGTGCTTAATGCTCTTTCTAAGGCAAAGAACACTGCATCGATGAGCTTAGACAATATGCCAGGATGCCTTTTACATAGCATGAAACATGACCTATCAGGTCATCTTGAATTGTTATTTATTTGTGGCCTCCAAACAGGCTTCATACTTCATGAATGGAGAACAGCAACAGACATCCCTTTGCATAGAGGTGGGACATCTACAGACCCTGGAAACTACAAATCCATAAGTCTTACTAGTCTCACATGCAAAGCCATAGAAAAACTATCATGGAAATGATCAATAATGACATAGTCCAGACACTGGACCCAACCCCATTTGGTTTCATCAAGGACAGGTCATGCCTACTCAACCTGATGGACTTCTTTGAGAAGGTCATCAAAGTAATGGATGAGGGCAAAAGGGCTCACACTGCCTACCTTGACTTGTGCAAGGCATTTGACACAATACCACATGTGGGCATTGTTGACAAACTCAAGAGGTTCGGTACAAACCATTATGCCACCCAGTAGATAGCCAGCTGGCTATAGACAGGACCCACAGAGTTAGAATTTGGAAGTCCAGCTCTACAAAGAGGCCAGTTATAAGCAGAGTCCCTCAGGGATCGGTTCTGGGTCTGCTCCTTTTTGGCATTTACTTCTCTGAAATCAAGGTCAATGTCAGTTGCCTCTGGCTGACTAAATTTGCAGATGATTGCAAATTAGGAGCTGTCATTGAATCCCCCCACTGATACAAATGTTCTGCAGGAAAGGCTGACACAGGCAGATAACTAGTGTTAGAGCCATGGATTAAAACTAAATGCCAAGAAATGCATAATAGTATCCTTCAGGAAGTCCTCCACTCCTGGTAACTATCATATTAACAACAAATTCCAGTAGTCAGGAACTAGGGGACACACATAGACCGTAATCCAGCCTTTGACCATCATGTGTCTACAGTGGTGAGAAAAACATTCTATGTTGTGCAACCTATAAACAAAGGTATAGCATCTAGGTCCAAGGAAGTCATTGATCCAATGCATTTGGTATTCATCAGACTTATCATTGAGTACAATGCCCCCTATGATATGTGCCTAACCACGGACATCCAACAGTTGGAACATCCACAGGGGTTCCTCACTAAAAGAATACAGCATAAGTAACATGTCCTTTGCAGACCACTGCAAGGCCCCATCCCTGTATTCTCCTACAGCCTATTGAGGGGAAATCTATGCCTGGCATATAAGACATTGTCAGAACCCACCCTGATGATCCTCCTACAAAACAAACATAAAGATAATTATCTGTTCTAAAGACATAAACCTTGCCCTCGATATAAATAGGACCTGCTGGAGAGACAGGAATGTATCTCAGAGACTACTCCTTCTCTGAAACAGGCTTCCCATAACTGTAAAACAGAATTCCTCCCTAGCCCAGTTCAAGTGATACTTGGACAATTGGATAGGGAACAGGAAATTCATCCCTCATTTGGTGCCTATGTCTCTAATGGACAGAGGAATCCTGTAAATGGTTCATGTCCCAGGCCCCTGATTGTAAATGTTTCATCTCCCAAGCCCCTGCTTACAATTATCAAGGCTACTAGAACTTGTCAGAGATTTGAGATGCATAGCTAGCCTTAAAAAGGCCCTTGTGTTCATTAGCCTAGTAATCTCATATGACCCTATGAACCTATACCCTTCAGAAAATGCATTCTTATGCAAAATCCACTACTCTGTCAGCTATCAAAGTCTATATGAGCAATATTTAAAATTTGTTCCTATTTTTGAACATTTGTCCCCCCATTATTTTTGGTGTTGTCCATATTTCTTGTGCTAAGAGGCTGAAATGTATGCTGACTTATTATGTCATATCTGTACTTTTGCACTGACTTGTCTCGATCCATGATTTTTGATGTATTACATTGCATTATTATGTAAAAATTGTGTTCACTTCCGATATTCAAAATAGCACAATATCAAATTTCAGTATCTCGAGACCAGAAGAACAAAAGTGCAGTTGGTTGAAACTGCACTTTGTCTAATCTAAGTTTGTCGAATGTGTGGTAGTTGTGTCCCAGTTTGTATTTATAGTATGCTGTCACTTTAAAATTTAATGGTTTGTGGGAGGTGAAGATGCCGGTCTAATGTGCGGTTATGTTCGGAGATGTAGGTAAGTGTGTACTATTTAAAGATTTAGGGTAGGGATGTGTATGTTTTTAGTGTTTTTGGAAGTTGTAGGAGTAGTTTAGGGTAGGTAGGTGAGGATGTGTGTGTATAGGTGTTGTGAGTGGTGAATGTTTTACATGTGTAGTGTGTGTATGTAATGGGATTGTAGGGCTCGTAGAGGTAGGTGTATTGCTGTTTTTGTGTTGGTGCAACCTCGGATTTGGAATATAAGTAGCAGGGGTTTGGGGGGTGTAGGGGGACTTGTCCCCCTGCATAAACATAGAACAATGTTATGTTTTTCTTTTTTTTTATTATGTCTGCTTATGTCAGGAGAGAGTTGGGTGTTTTGTTTGTGTTTTTTTTTTCTCTGTTTTGCATTTCGTTTTTTTTTTTTTTTTTTGTGTTTTTGGAGTTTTGTTCTTCTCGTCTCGTGATACTGAAATTTGATGTTTCAGTATATCAAGTATCAGAAGTGACTCCATAAAAAATTATATTCTGGTTATTGTGTTCTCTTATTTGGATCTCTTGAGTGTGGTTTATGGGGGAAAAAGAACTTTTGTCAGTCCACCCATCTGGTTAACAAGTAAATTAATAAATACACACTTCTTCCTCTCTCTCTCTCACGTCACACACACACACACACACACACACACACACACACACACACACACACACACACACACACACACACACACACACACACACACATTTCTAGTTCTGCATTACTTTATTTTCAGGGTAAAACATGAATGTCATCTTTCTTTTTTTAAATAGTTTAATTTTATTTCTCTCACTTCACATTGTTTATAAGGAATGCTCATCATTACAGAGAGCTATAGCTACATTGATCTCTATACCAGTTGCATAAGGACTCATGTTATTGATCATCTTTGCAGCAGTTACCTGTTAATTACTTTTGGTAATCATTTTACTTTCCCAGATTCCTCACAAAATTATGGTTACACATCACCAATAATTATTTTATAATATTCTTAATTGTGTTAATTACTGGGTCTACTGAGAGCCAGGTCATGAACGCTATGATGATAGGTGACCTGCTAATGATTATTCGCTATGCTAGGTTTTCTGTTTTACAATGCAATACCTTTACCATTATGCTTATGCCGTACACATATTGGACCAGGATAATTCCTTCTGTAACACCAAAGTCTGGTCCAAATTCATTTAAAAGTGTCTCTCACACACACACACACACACACACACACACACACACACACACACACACACACACACACACACACACACACACACACACACACACACATTTATGTGCATGATTTCAGTCTTTTAGTGTAACCAGATTTACTTTATTGATTCCTAATATGATTCAATGTGACTCATGGAGTGAAACTGGACCTTGGTGCTCTTTAGCATGTGTGTTTGAAATTCAGGCTAATAAAGATAATGTGGTTTCTTCCATTCTTGGTGAATAAAGTGGACTGAATTTCCCTCCTGGTGTGTGGACTCTACCCTATTTTCCTGTTACTAGTTAAGTATTTTGGGTGAACTAGTTCTCTCATTGCTACTTCTGTTACTTGTATAATGTGTTTTATACATGTTTACTTTTAACTTGGAATGCTCTACATGTCCAGGTTTGTATGTTTGTTAGTGATGAAGTACAAAAAAATGACCTGGTTTCAATGTCTGGAGACACTCTCTAAGTCTATACAGTAATGATTTGGATAAATGAGTGATGCCTGACTGCACTGTCACTGGTTTCCATGGTGCAGAATTTTAAACTGAATTTTGAATCCTTTGTTTTGATGTACTTTCAAATCAGATCAGCTGCTTTACTAACAGACACTTTGCTAATAAATTAGTTAATTTTGTTTGCAGTTATATCAGAATTAAAGGCTAAATAACTATTAATAAACTGCCTTTGGAGTCGTGTGTGTGTGTGTGTGTGTGTGTGTGTGTGTGTGTGTGTGTGTGTGTGTGTGTGTGTGTGTGTGTGTGTGTGTGTGCCCTTTATTTCATACTGTCACAGGTTTTGTATGTATAAGGGCGCAGCTCCAAATTCAGTAGCTGTGTTGCTGTGAAACTTCAGAAACCTGAAGAAATTAGAATGGTGGGTTTATGAATGTGGATGATAACGAAACATCACCAAGATCATAGCCAAATTTAAATACCAGCAAGCCCTGGAGTTGCTGGGGGGCCCCAACCACAGCAAGTCACCTTATCTTGATATCTTGTAACATGTCTGTCAAACCAACAAAAGCTAGTATAGCAATTTTGTATCCCTAATAATCCAGCTGGGTAATAACTCTTATTTATATCTCCTTTAAAATTCAAATATATCTCTGGTTATAGTAATATTGTTTTATCAAGTAACTGGTTTCCTGATTCCATTAAATATTTTACCACTGACATAGTGTTTCTGGCTTAGTTCATCCCTGCTGGCGGACAGTCTCTGCACTAAAACTAACACAGCAGTCTTTAGGTAACTGCAATACCTGTGGCTGCAGGGGAACCCCTTTAATCCTCCTTGACCATGTGGGGTCCCCACAAAAGCTGCTGCTGACTGGGAAAAATGAGGAGAAAAAAATGTATCCATTTTCTGATTACACTCTTTATGCTGAACAGGGCTGTGATATGATCCTGTTAGGATGAAGCTGATAATGGCTCCTGCTCTCAACTGCAAAAATTCTAAAACCAGCCCTGCTCAGATGTGTATGTACAGAAAGCTGCTGTAGGTTATGCGGGGGGGGGGGGGGGGGGTTGGGGATTGTGTGTTTTTTACTGGTTTCATTTTCATCATAATCAAACCTTAGAGGTGTTCACAGGAGGTCATTAGAGCTTGTGTATGGCCTGAAGACAGTGCGGTCATGCTTCTTTTACTTTTCTCACAGAACTCAGAGGTGTACATAGAAGGTTATTATAGCTTGTGTAGGGGCAAAAAAGTATAATACATTACAGTAATCATTATTTTTTCACTTTCTTCAAAGTCACACATCAGGCATGTATACAGATAGCTGCCTTTGAAGGTTAGGGGTGAGGAGTGAGGAAGCATGGTATGTATATGTATGTCAGCAGTCACTTAAAATACATGACTGTGGCCATTTAAACTTCTGCTTTCATCCTAATCTAACACCATAACTGCTGGGTTAGGAAGACAAGAAGTATTCTCAGACAGGACCTGTGTATCCCTACAACAACTGGTTTGTTAGTTTACTGTGAGCTACTATTTTGTTAGCTTTGAACATTAAGCCTTGGGCACAACTTATGTCTTCCTTGAAAGAAAAAAAAAAAATAAGACTGAAATTCTTTTCTTACTCATGATTTTTGTTTAAACCACATTTGGATTAAAAGGCTGGAAAAATGCTCTAAAATGAATCCCAGAGCATCTGTAAACCTATGGCTTCTTGGGCCCTGGCTTATTTTCCTAAATGGTTATTGTTATACTGTCTTGGTCAGGAAATGTGTGATGAAAGGATGCAAAGAAATTTAAAGTTGAACAGCAACAATGAATTCCTTTCCTTAATCATAATTTCTGTTCAAGCCATCAATGGATGAAAAGGTTGCGTAAAAAGAAAAAAAAAACCTTTAAAATGCAATTCAGAATGTATAGAAAGTTATGGCATTTTGACAAAGCAGAACAGAAGGCAAAATGGGAGAAAAGGAAGAAAAAAGTACCGTGCATGGTATAGGGAGCCCAAGATGGGAAGGAGACAGAGGGGAGGACTGCAGGGTGTGTGTGTAGGGGGGCCTAGTACGCCATTTCACCTAAGTCCACACATGTACACAGAGTTGTTGCAATGTATCGTTGTTGCAACTAAATGCCAGTAACTGTAAAAGCCCTTTTGGGAGATGAGCCAACACGGTGTGATACATAGTCCTGTCATAAGAACATCATAGCTGCAGGTCAGTCTGTGCATACTACTCCTAAAAGTTTGCAGCATGAACTAAAAGATTGCTTAAAGGGGGTGGTAGTGACAGGGTGATACTTAGATTGGAAGTACCTAGGAGGTCCCATCTTGACATTTGCTGTGGGCCCCCAAAATGCTATCACTGGCCCTGACTAAGATACATAGTTGCCGTTTAAGAGGCTGAGGTATCAGTGCATAAACACTGACAGCCAAGGCTCCAAACTCCATGCTGGTGCCTTAACTCCAACACAGATACTGTGGTTAGGCTATTACTGCATAGTCACGTATTTAGTTTTGCAACAGATGGTAGCCATAAATTAAGATGAACCTATTTTGTATTCAATGACTCATTAGTTTGTTCTGGTAACTAGACAGGGCACCTCTAAATACAGCTACATGTTTTGCAGGACAACTATTAGCAGTGTATTAAGTGAGTTTTACTCAAAGCTACACAATACCGAAGTAAAGGAGGTGAGAACCAATAACTTTTCTGTTGGATTTAATGCTTTTACAGTTCATGACTCTTTTCTTTATATTGTAATTGCAATGCAGTAAAATATGTTCTGATAATATAATACAATATATACCACTCCCAATTACAATCAGCTTCAAAAATCCTTCTGCAGTGCTGCTTCTGTGCTAGTTTTTCTGGTGGTATCTGTTTCTGTGTCCACCTAGAAATAAGTTAGAAATAAGTGACATTGGTATAATGAGGAAATGAGGAGTGACATGCATGAATGGTAAAACGTGTGCCATACTTCAGCCAACAGCTCTCTTTAACTGTGCCATGTTAGGTCTCATGGATATATAAGGCGTGAGTTGCATAAATATTCAGAGAATGGTAAAACATGCACTGCACTTCAGCCAACAGCTCACTTTAACTGTGCCATGTTAGATCTCATGGATATATAAGGAGTGAGTTGCATAAATATTCAGAGAATGGTAAAACATGCACTGCACTTCAGCCAACAGCTCACTTTAATTGTGCCATGTTAGGTCTTGTGGATATTAAGGGATAAAATGCAAATGTACATCAACTATTAATCATTGTAACTTGGGAAGTTGAAAAAAGCTGTTTTTGACAGATAATAATACATGGAAGTTTGCTGAATAAGAATTAATTCATCTTTTTTTTCTTTTAGGGCTCTTTCCTATGTGACTGGATTTTGCTGACCTTTATGAACAAAAATGCTGTCTACAGTGACAGGAAATTTGATGAGGTACTATATGGAATGTTTTCATTAGAAATACAAAAATGTAATTAATGTTTTCAAGCCCAGTGAAACAATAGTCTAAGCAGTTTTCCCATATCCTGTCTGATAGGTCTTTTTCCACAATCCTTAGCAAGACTTTGGTGACCTAGCCTCCTCATTGCTTGTTACATCATTCTTCATATCATGCATGCTCAGTCTTTCCTGTTACTGTATCTTCATTACTTGTGCCAAGTGAAAACCAGCATGCATCTT
>NC_056733.1:695692433-695699933 GCF_019279795.1 Protopterus annectens
ATCTATGTATATGTATTTATCTATATAGATGGAAATGAGGGTAAATTCAATAAACCTTACATGGTCCGCTAACACTGTCACGCACATGGTAGCACACTGTTTTGCATCCAGTAAGCAGCTCTAGACAGTGTGTAGAACAGCATAACCATGGTAAACACCAAGTCATGCTAATTACAGCATAAGCAGCTGAATTGTATGCTAACCAACCAGTCCAAGGTCGAGGAGTTATTCACTAAGCTATAAAGCAACTGTGTAGACTCAGTGCTGGTTTCCCTTCCAATTCCAAAATCTATTGAAATACAGCCACGTAAGGGAGTCTACAGAGAAAGAATGTTAAGGGCTGCTGTTGCTTTAATTCATGTGTATGTGCAACAGGCTGAAGTCTATGCTGCTGCTGCTAATAGACCATGGCCAAGAAGGAGAAGAGTTTTCAGACCCTCGTTAACTTATCACAAACTGCATGAGGAGAAAATTGTAGAGCTTGATAGGGTAGATAGAGACACACTACACCAACTCTGCAACCTCTGTTGTCCACAACTCAGACACAGGGCAAACTGAGGGGGAGCCCAGCCCAGTGGAGACAAATGTATGTGTAGCACTTACAATTTTAGCTACAGGAACCTTTCAAAGATCAATAGAAGACATGCTGGGGGTATTACAGGCATCAGCATCCAGGATCCTCCATCAGTTACTGAATGCTATGCTCTAACCTGCCAGTGACTGCAAATATGTTACCCATACTCCTGAGGACAGGACCACAAATATGCAGGAGTTCAACCCTGTAGCACACTGCCCTAAAGTACTGGGCACCATAGATTGTACATACATAGAATTTAAGGCACCACACAGGTAACAGGGAGGGCTCAACATAAATAGAAAGGGCTTCTACTCTGTTACCTGCAAAGTTGTGTGTCATCTTGAATGTGTGTGCTGGCAACCCATGCAGTTACCATAACTCATATATCTGGCACACCTCCCAAGTGTGGATGATATCCCACAGGGTCATTTACTGGGGGATGCAGGTTATGAACTGGAACCGTGGCTGATGAAGCCCATCAGAAATGCACACACACATGTTAAAGAACAGCATAATGAAGCACATGCTGAAACCAGAAATATCATAGAGTGTGTGTTTGGGCTGCTGAAGTCAAGGTTCCAGTACCTAGATACATCTGGGGAGCCCTGCAGTACAATCCATGTACATTTACTGAAATCTTTACCATCTGTGTCATGCTTCACAACGTCATTCTGAGAAAGCATCATCTGCAGGATCAACATGGGAAAGGGGCAGGGGCACACATCCCACCACCAATGGCAATGTCACCACAGTCACATGCAGATGAGGACTCAGAAGGGGAACCAGCAGCTCCTGTGGGTGTAGGCAGATGTGGGCTACTCAATATGCCCTCACATTGGCTAAGAGGTAATGCTTAGCACACTCACTCACAACCTAAGGTGCTAAAACCTTCATCCTATGCACATACATATAGTAACATTGATGACAGGCAATGCTTACAACCTTTACCTACCCATGAAATGGCTGTGTACTCCTAGCATCAGACAGACTCAGTCCTGAACTAAAACTGTAGCAACTGCTGGATTTACAAGGTAAGTGCTGAACCTGGAGTGTTAAAACAGAATTGTGTAATAATATGAATGAATGGCATGTCCTTGCATGTTGTTACTTGGTAATGTATGTAAGTAAAAGGTGGGTGATTTGTACAGTAATGACTTCAACAAGTGACAGCAGATAATTACGTGAGCATGTGTCCTGTATCAAGTAATAGGCCTCATGTATCAAAGATTCACACATTCATACCTCTCAAAAGTAGTGGTGGTCAGTAAATGTCCACAGTTTGGCCTCAAACACCCTGCACTATGTCAACACACAGTAAGGCACAGTGAATGTAGTATAAAGAATAATCTCATTGCATTATCATTACTTATTTAAAAGTATTACATACAACTGGATTTGAACCCTGTATTATCAGGGCTCAAAAAAACGTGTCAATGCATTTGCATCTGCTGCCAGAGAGTCAGCTAAGCAGCAGGTGTGTTTCATACACTCAGTACTAACTCTCATAATTTTTGCAATGAGCCTTGCATTTGTGCACTGCTTAAGTACATGCAAACAGGGAAATCAGTGGAGATGTGTATCTCACATGCACAAACACTTTGCCAGTCATCTCACAAACTCATGGATTGACAATATTTTGACACTTGCATATACCTACACATCCATTTCATGCAGGCCTCCCAACATATTCTCTCTAACATCCAGTGCTGATGTCATCCACCATAAATTGTCCTGCAGCCTTGTAAGAATCAAACTTGTGCCGTGGTGCTTGTATAAAGTACAGAGTTCTACTCACCATTGTTCTATGCAAAGTAAACAATAGCATGTATTACTTTTGTTTACTGTCCATTTAGTCTTCATGCCATGAAACTACATATGGAAACATAAAAAATGAAGGCCCTCTCTAAGAAAATGTCACATATTTACAATGCAGCCATATCTTCCTTCCTTCCACGCACTGCAACTTTGGTCTCTCAGTACTTGCTCACAAATATATCAACTACACTACATAAATTAATAACAAATGTTGCATTATATACCATGCATATCTTTAGAATGACAATACACATTCAGACTTTAAAATACTTGTAGTAATGTGCACACCTGTTTGCATGTAGTTTGCAAAGCTGTCTCTAAAGGCATGCATGCACATTGGAACACAACCACCATATACTACACATTGCACACTCTTCAATCTGGTAACATGCAGAACCTGAAATATCTTGACAGTTGAACATGTGTGCACATCCATTTCATGCAGGCCTCCCAACATCTTCTCTCCAACATCCAGTGCTGATGTCATCCACCATAAGTTGTCCTGCAGCCTTATATGAGTCAGGCATGTGCTGTGGCACTTGCATAAAGTATTGAGTTCTTTAGTCTGTGTACCTACATAAGTAGGGGTTCTATTCTCACTGCCATCAACTGGGGGGAATTTCTATCTAGCTAGAGAATCATAAGTGTGGATCTGACAGTTATCACCCCAATCCCATGGATTGACAATATTTTGACACTTGCACATACCTACACATCCATTTCATCCAAGCCTTCCAACATCTTCTCTCCAACATCCAGTGCTGATGTCATCCATCATAAGTTGTCCTGCAGCCTTATATGAGTCAGGCATGTGCTGTGGCACTTGCATAAAGTATTGAGTTCTTTAGTCTGTGTACCTACATAAGTAGGGGTTCTATTCTCACTGCCATCAACTGGGGGGAATGTCTATCTAGCTAGAGAATCATAAGTGTGGATTTGACAGTTATCACCCCAATCCCATGGATTGACAATATTTTGACACTTGCACATACCTACACATCCATTTCATCCAAGCCTTCCAACATCTTCTCTCCAACATCCAGTGCTGATGTCATCCATCATAAGGTATCCTGCAGCCTTATATGAGTCAGACTTGTGCTGTGGCACTTGCATAACGTACAGAGTTCTGTAGTCTGTGTACCTACATAAGGAGTGGTTCTGTTCTCACTGCCCTCAACTGGGAGGTGTGTGTGTCTATCTAGCCAGAGGAGCATAAGTGTGCATCTGACAGTTATCACTCCAATTCCATGGATTGACAATATTTTGACACTTGCACATGCCTGCACATCCATTTCATGGAGGCCTCCCAACATCTTCTCTCCAACATCCAGTGCTGATGTCATCCACCATAAGTTGTCCTGCAGCCTTGTAAAAGTCAGACTTGTGCCATGGTACTTGCATAAAGTACTGAGTTCTCTAGTCGGTATACTTAGGGATTTTGTTCTCACTACAGTCAACTGGTTGATGTGTATGTCTATCTTGCCAGAGGAATATAAGTGTGGATCTGACAGTTACTGCTCCAATCAGATGGATTGACAATATCTGACACTTGTACATACCTGCACATCAGTTTCATCCAGGCCTCCCAACATCTTCTCTCCAACATCTAGTGCTGATGTCATATACCATAAGCTGTCCTCCAGCCTTAGAAGCATCAGACTTGTGCTGTGGTGCTTGTGTAAAGTACTGACTTTTTTTAGTCTATGCACTTAGATAGGTAGGGGGTTCTGTTCTGACTGCATTCAACTGGGAGGGGTGTGTGTGTGTGTGTGTGTGTGTGTGTGTGTGTGTGTGTGTGTGTGTGTGTGTGTGTGTGTGTGTGTGTGTGTGTGTGTGTGTGTGTGTGTGTGTGTGTGTGTGTGTGTGTGTGTGTGTGTGTGTGTGTGTGTGTGTGTGTATCTAGCCAGAGGACCTTAAGAATGTAGCTGACAGTTACCACTCCAGTCCCATGGACTGAGAATATTTTGACACTTGCAAATGCTTACACATCCATTTATCCATTTCATGCAGGCCTCCCAACATCTTCTCTCCAACATCCAGTGGTGATGTCATCCACCATAAGTTGCCCTGCAGCCTTGTAAAAGTTAAATTTGTTCTGTGACATTTGTGCAAAGTACTAAGTTTTCTAGTTTGTGTACTTAGATAGGCAAGGGTTTTGTTCTCATTGCAACCAACTGGGGTGTGTGTGTGTTTGTGCACTTGCTTGACATTACAAAGAGGATTTTACAGTAGCATGTGGGACACAGCTATTTGCATTTTCCCCTCACCAGACATCACTGATGTCATTACCTATAAACTGCTGACAGTTTCCAAGTCAGACTTGAGCCGTAGTGCTTACCTTAAATTCAGAGTTCTCTAGTTAGTGTACTTGGTAGCGGTTCTGTTCTCACTTCAGTCAACTGGGGTGTGTGTGTGTGTGTGTGTGTGTGTGTGTGTGTGTGTGTGTGTGTGTGTATTTTCCACTTGCTTGACATTAGAGAAAGCATACTACAATCTTCCTTTCACCAGACTCTACTGATGTCATCAGCTATAGCTGATTTGTGGATGTGCAGGATTCACATCAGGGAAGGTCAGAGACTGGCCTGGAGGCCAGGCACAAGTCATTTCATCCTATACAATACAGATTACAGTAACAGGGCTTTCAGTCTATCCACATACTTTATGGCATGGTTTGTAGGCCCTGTATTGTCTTGGTGAGAAACCCCTGTGGTTCAGGTATCTGATGAGGATATATACTCTATTAGTTCTCTGATGAGGTTTGAGTACAGTGCTGTTATATCATCCGCAGATCTGGATACAATGGCCTGAATTACCACTGTAGACATTTGGTGGTCGAAATTCAGATTGCTATCTATGTGTGTTCCCATGTCTTGAACCACTGGGCTTCAGCATAGGGGGAGTGCTGTCAATGTTGTAATTAGTGGGGAATTCCACTTTTCAGAAGGTCAAAATAAATGCACATTTTTGTGTTTATTTGTAGACCATGTGACTTTGGCACCAGTCATTTGTCTGTGTTAATCTTTACTGTAGTATATCATCATTGGTAGACTCAATGATTACACCCAATATGCAACAATCAGTAAACGTGATAAGCTATATGCTGTATACTTTAGCCTGAACTGTCAGGAAATAGATTCCAAACAGTAAAGGGCCAAACACAGATCCTTGGGATATGCCAGTGGTAACAGCAATACCGGTAGACGTTGAGTCACCAACTTTCACAGTATGTGTTCGGTCAGTGAGTGAATTGGTTAAACATCTAGTGATGTAAGGGTTAATCCCCAGCTGGGAGAGTTTGTCAATGATACCTAAGTGGGGGATTGCGCCAGAACTCTAGGCCAGATCATGATAGGCAGTATGCACTAACTTACGTTCATCCAGGCCTGTTCCCCAAAATCAAAGGGCTATGACAACATTACAAATTGCCTATAGCATGACTCAGTACATACACCTACCTGACACAGTTGGATACACACTTCAACAAACCCTCCATATGGACTATATTCCCATATAAGGGTGTACATCAACATGTATCCACTTGAGTTGGGGGGGTGAAGCACCTGATGCATGCATGTATAGACACATCCTGACTCTCCTCATTTGTGAGGTAGACCAACAGGTTATCATGGCCCTTTTCTAAATGGGCACTAATAATATCCTGGCTGTGTAAAACAGACCTGTGTGAGCTGTTAATGCTACATCCATGTCTGTTACATCTGTTAGATGTCCTCAAAGAGGTCATCGAGGGCATGCATGATGACAGTACTATCATCCTGTGGAACTTGACCAGGCCAAGGCATTCGATACACACCCACACTGAGGTATTCACTCAGCACTGTGGCCATAAACACGTATATCACCAAGTGAGTAGACCACTGGATCACATATGTGGCCTCTAAATATGTTGAAACATGTGAAATAACCTATATCTTGGGTCTAGTGATCAGGTCCATACATTAGGGCTGTCTGCTAGGCCCTTTCCTGCCCATTATTTATTACCTAATGATATAACACTGATCACATCTTTACCTCTCTTCAAACATAAAATCAAACTGTACTTCAAAAGTCACTGGCTCTGTTCCTGTAATAAACCTGACTAACAATCTTACCTTTACTCTGTTTTCTTCACCTCTACTTTCTCCACTCTACTATTCAGCCCCTATGCTTGTTTTAAGCTATCTCTATAACTAACTCTCGCTTTATGTATTGTTTAATACCTCAGATCTGCTTTATTTTTTTTTTGCATCTATTTCTCCTCTCTTACTCAACTGACTTTTGTTCTTCTCTTTTGACCATTTCTAAATCTTATTAACATTCAAATTTACTTGCACTCTAATAGGCTACCCAAAATTAGATGCTATTACTTTTATCCTTTTATCCATGAAATGTCTTTCTTTTGTAATTTGACTAGGTATTTTTTATGTCTTTGTTTGCTGTAGTTTTTGTATTGTTGTCTTTTTTCATTTTTTTTTTACTAGTATGTCTTACTAGTATGTTTTGTGGAGCTTTTCTCCCCGGGCCTCTACTGAAAATGGAAATATTCTCCAACTAGACTTGCCCGGTCAACAAATGTAAAATAAATGTAAAATAAAAATAAATAAATAAATTTAAGTCACGTCATGAATGACATACACATACTGTGTCCAAACAGCTGTCTGGAGTACTATAGATTGTGGGCAATCATTGACTCAAATTGTGTTATTAGTATAACACAGACAGTATCAACATACACAAAGACTCCTGCCACAGCCATGACAACACATGAGATGAGACAAAATCATGGGGGGATTTGTTATAGTATGAAAATAAAAGCACAACCCAAGGATAATATAGGCATCACACCCTCTAAGCAGACCAGTTGGTATGTGACCAGTGTCTTTGGGTAGATGCTGTGTGGAACATCCACCAGCATATGGCCACAGTACTGACTACTCCCTTGTATGTAACACAACTACTGAGTATGTGAAGGACATCCACATCAAAGGCTATAATACATCCATAGTTCACAGCCTTCATCACACTAATAACTGAGTACAATGCACGCTTCTTTCTGAACTTCCCTACACATCTTCCAGTGATGTGTAACTTCAGTGTACCACTTTTGCCAT
>NC_056733.1:695704933-695779933 GCF_019279795.1 Protopterus annectens
ATTTATCGACAGAAATGTCTTGGAAGATGTGCATTCCTTAATGAATAAGTAATACAGTGGATATAAAAAGTGTACACACCCCTGTTAAAATGCCAGGTTTCTGTGATATAAAAAATGAGACCACAATAAATAATTTCAAAACTTTTCCCACCGTTAATGTGACCTATAACCTGTACAATTCAATTGAAAAACAAACAAATCTGTTAGGAGAAAAATATAAAAAATAAAAATCATTCAATAAGCTGGTTGCATAAGTGTACACACCCTTAAACTAATACTTTGTTGAAGTACCTTTTGATTTAATTACAACAGTCAGTATAGATATATATATATATATATATATATATATATATATATATATATATATATATTTATATATAGTTCTACTTTTAAAGCTCTAAGTTTCAAAACTTCATACTACTAACTCCGAAATCATACTACAGTAAGGAAAACAGTAAATATAACATTCCCCACTGTACGGTGATCTCCATTCAAAACGTTTGAAGTTTCAAAACTTCAATCTTCTGGTGTTAGCCTTTTGAAGTTCGAAGTTTTGAAGCTTCAAGCTTTAGAAAGGGATATATATATATATATATATATATATATATATATATATATATATATATATATATATAAAACTGTTCGCAGTTACAATATCTTTATATATAAAACTCTGTTCGCAGTTACAATATCTTTATTCCAAGAATTTCAGTCATGGTCCTTGGAAATTCAAAAGTCATTTGAAATGGATAATGTCCTCAAATTGCTTTGAACTCTTGGCCTGGAGAAATGACAAGTGAACTACAAGCAACTTGTGAAAAGACCACTCACTTCAGCAGCAAAAAGGAACTGAAGTGAATGCATAGCTACTTCATCCCCTATCTCTGTTCAACTGATAAGCTTCGGATGGAGAACTGAAGTCTGCCTTCAGCTTTATTTGAAAGATTGTTATGATGAGCATCTATCCAGTATCCCTAAGGAAGGAACAGTGAGATTTTGTTAGGCCATTGCATCTAATCTGGATTTGAATTGTTTAACTATTTCACTCATTTCAAAGGCAAGGAGCTTCAAACAACAACAGTAAAAGCACAGAAGGCATTTACATGGGAGAGCAAAGCGGAAAGGCTGAAGGAGGGTTTTCCTTTCAACAAATATCTTACTTTTTCAGCTTAGCAGTCCACTTACTCCATCTAACTCTTTGTTATATAAATCTCACTTATCTTATCTGTTATTCTCCAAGGACCATCTTCTGTTTTTTGCCAGTCCACCTAATCCAGACTTTTGTAGAAGAAATGGAAAAGGAAAACGTAAAGAGCTTTTTTTAATGAGATACAGACAAGTGTTATAAAAATGTTCATTGTGGAGCCAGAAAAAAGGCACAATGCTATGAACAAGTGATGGAAAAGTATTATTATGTCATCCCTTAGATAGGGTTAATAGTGGAGGCAAAATAAGTGTTAACGAGGAAAGGAAAGTTTGGAATACATATGCAAATTGAATGATTTTTTTATGGCATGTCAAGTTGAATAAATTTCCTGTTTAAGGACCAGTGATAGATGGAAAGTATTATGCACCAGTATGTATTATCAGGTGAAGAAGGTGTTGAATATTGTTTATTCTTTTAAAGTTGCAATACAGAAAGGATAGAAGAAATTAAGTCGGATTTGGGCCCAGACTCATGATAGTCTGCACTTTACATTAAGTGCATGAACGCTTCAGATGGTGGCAAGCAAGCTAATTGGTATTTCAGTAAACCACTCTGCATGCAGAGCCCACCTTCAGTACAAGGATAAGCAGGAAAATATGCAAATGAAGGCATAAGTAGGTGAAATACATGCTAATGAAGCAATTCAATATGGCAGAGCAATTCAGTTCAGGAATATATAAAATGCGTGCTCATTCTTGGACCTTTTTCCAATACTCTTGGGAATATAGCCATGAACACATACTTAGAAAACAATGTTAGGGGCTGCTGCTGCTATCATTAATATATATGTGCAACAGGCTTCATTGCAAGGTGTTGGTGCTGCTGCTGTTCCCAGGCATTATTTTAGAAGGAGAAGGGTCTTGAGACCCTGTTTGACTTATTGTGGACTTCATGATACAGAAATTGTAGAGCACTACAGGGTGGACAGGGATATCTTTGATGAAATATACAGCCTCTGTTCCCTCTCTTGAGGCCCCAAGGAAATTGTGGAGAACCCAACCCAATGGAAACCAAGGTATGTGTAGCATTATGTATACTAGCTACAAACACTTTTCAGAGACCTACAGAGGATATATTAGGGGTGTCACAAGGCTCATTCTCAAGAATATTGCATCAGTTTTTAAATGCAATGCTACAATACGTAAAAGATCATACTTGGTTTCCATATACCCCAGAAGAGAGTACTACAACCATGTAAAATGTCCATACCATAACACATTTCCTGAGGTTCAAGGGTTCATAGGCTGCACACACATCAAAATAAAAGCTCCACAACCCAATATTCTGGTCTTAGAAGACTCAGTTGTGAGACACACTGATGTCCCTCTTACTAGACTGGATAAGGAGAAGGTTACAGTTAGTTGCCTGTGAGGGGGCAGGATGCACCAGATCATGCAAGCACTCTGGTCACTTACCTCTAAGTACCAGTATGATTCAATCATAGTCCATGTGGGTGTGAATGACCTGAGACATACCTGCTTTGACTATATAAAGAGAGACATGACTGAGATCTCAGAATATGTGTTACAGGCAGGTATGAGTCTAGTATTGAGCAGCATTTTACCATGTCCAAGGATGATGCCACAATACCATCAGAAATGTTTGACTTTAGCAATTGGCTTAGTTACCTGTATCATTCCGAAGGGGTCCAAAACGTCTCAGCCTGGGAAGACATGGTTGACAGGCCACACTGTTTTGCCAGTGATGGTCTTCACCTGTCACCTCAAGGTTTTTGGATATTGGCCAAAACATTATCCATCCCTACATTGCCTTTTTTAGGCATTGTAAAACAGACAAGCCTTCTAATATAACAAAAGCTACTCAGGACAAGCTAAAAGTGTTACTGCTCAGTGCTAGCAGTCTCAACAAGAAACTGCACTCCCTGGAAGCTCTCCTCACCATGGAGAATGCTGACATCTGTGCAGTTACTAAAATATGATTCAAAGCCACAGAAAGCACTCTGGCAGTGCATGGCTATAATGCCTTTCACACATTCCAACAACCCACTGAACATGAAAGAGCAAAAGGCGGAGGTGTATCTCTCTCTCTACATAAAGTATAAGCACACCACGAGGCTGGTCAAACAATATAATCTCATTGAGCTACTCCATGTCCAACTAACCATGAGAAAAATCCATTGCCATATGCTTGCTAGCTACAGGACCCTCCACCATGAGACAGGAAACCCATACACCATGGCTGAAGTTACTAGAATCACTCACCATCCAGCCCAATACCATACACATGGGTGATTTTTTAACTACCCATCTGTTAATTGAGAGGCTTACACAATCACTAATGTGCAGGCCCAAAGATTTCTTGACTTTGTAAATTCAATTGCCTTTGAGCAGCTAATCTGTACTCCCACTAGGGGGAACAAATATCCTAGATCTGGTACTCACAATTACAGGAGAGTGCTGCACCTCTCTCATGTGATGTCCTCAATGGCAAGATCAGATCACAAAGCAGTCTCCCTTGAAATAAAGGTAAAACTAGTCTCTCACCTAAGCCTAAAAACTTTAAGAATTTCTCTAAGGTAAATTACACTATTACAGGATGACATAGTTAGTTTCCAAATCCACAAAACACAGAAACCTATGCAAAGGTGTACACAAAAGCCCTGTTTGACCATATAAATAACTGCAAAGAAACAGTAGTACCAGACCAAAATAAACCCATATTGTTGTTGTGTCTTTCGGCTTTTCCCAGTTAGGGGTCGCCACAGCGGAACTCTGGTCCGCTAATGATTGGCAGTTGATTTTTACGTACCGAGTTGCCAGCTCTGCCGCACAACCTTCAACGAAGGTACGACCATTCACGCATGTCTCCACGCAGAAGACACTCTAGCTGAGAATCGAACCGGACAGCATCTTACTGTGAGGCGACAATGCTATCGCAGCACCACCACCATGTGAAACCACAAAAACAAACCAGTCTGGTGGACCCCTGGTATTAATAAATTGTACAACAAAAGAATGAAAATCCTGTTGAGAAGTAAGAGGGAATGTGCATGATAGAACAAAAGGTCCCTCATTAATCTAAACAAGTGGACTGCACAGTGGTGCAGTGGTTAACATTGTCACCTCACAGCAACAGGTTCTCCAGTTTGATTCTCGGCTGAGGTGCCTTCTGTGCAGAGTCTGTATGACCTCCCTGCATTCATGTGGATTTCCTCTGGGTGCTCTGGTTTCCTCCCATGTTACAAAGACATGTCTGGAGCATTTCTCCCTGGGCCTCTGCTGAAAATTGGCTCATTCCAAGTCGGACTTTCCTGGTAAACAAATGTTAAATAAGTAATAAATAAATAAATAGTGCATCAGGGAACTAAGTCTCTGAAAACAGACTTTGAGGTAAAAATAGTTTCTAAGCTAAGGATAACCATAAGGCAGTTTTCAGTTATGACTGCAGTCTTAAGAGCAACATGCAACAATGTACAGAATTGGTTGTAAATGGCATCACCTATATTAAGCCAGAATATATAGCAAATTTGCTGAACAACAAATTCAGCTCAAATTTTACCTCCCTATCACCCCAGTTCTCCTCCAAGAAATACACTCCACCACCAATTATCACCAAAGAACAGGTTGCCATTATGCTCTCTAAAGCTAGACACACTTCTTCAGTGGGGCCTGATGATATTACTAGGTTGCCTCTTAAACAGCTTAAATCAGGCCCATTAGGATATCTAGTTAAACACAGCCCCCAGACTGGCTTTGTCCCTATAGAGTAGAGGAAAGCAACAGTGACCCATCTGCATAAAGGGGGGGGGCGTCTACTGACCCAGGAAATTACAGACCAATAGGTTTGACTACTGTTATATAGAAGGCCATAGAAAGAATAATCATGTACCCGATAAATAATGACACAGGAAAACTACAAACATTGGACCTGACCCCATTTGGCTTTGTCAAGGGCAGGTTATTCCTACTAAGTGTGATGGATTTCTTTGAGAAAGCCACTAAGGCCACAGATAAGACTAAAACAGTACATACCATCTACCTTGACTTGGCCAAGGCATTTGACACAATTCACTAGTCAGGTATTATAAACTCACAAAACTGGGCATAAATCCCTATGTCACCAGATGGCTAGCCAACTGTCTCACAGACAGGACACATCTAGTTAAAGTGGGTGAATCCAGGCCCAGCAAAAGACCAATTACTAATGGTATGCCACGAGGCTCAGTGCTGGGATTACTCCTGTTCAGAATATACTTTTCTGAAGTCAAGCTTTATGTGGAAGGCCTATGGATGATAAAGTTTGCTGATGACTGTAAGCTGGGGGCAATCACTGAATCCCCAATAATGTAGATATCCAGACAAAAGATTGTTGCTAGAACCATGGCCTAAAACTACATGTGAAAAAATGCATTATTATACCCTTTGGGAAGTCAAATACCTTTGCAAATTACAACATCAATAGCACACCCCTCAGAGTAGACTCAGAGGTGAGAGATTTAGGTACACAGATAGATAGTAGCCTAGACTTTGACAGCCATGTGTCCACAGCAGTGAGGGGGTCCTTCTATATGGGACATCTTATAAGTAAAAATATAGTATCCAAATCTAAGGAACTTATAGTCCTTCTTCATTCAGCCCTCATTAGACCAAAAATCAATTACAATGTCCCATATGGTATGCACTTGGCTAGGCACTTACAGTAGTTGGAGCAACCTCAGAGGTTCCTCTTCAACAAAATACAAGGGTATAAACAACATGTTCTATGTAGATAAACTGAAAGCTCTATCCCTTTACTCTGTCTCCTACCAAATATTAAGAGATGCCATATGCCTGATCTACAAGGCTCTCACACATCCAGCCCTGATGGAGCTGTTATACATTTGCAAGTCAAACAGCACAAGGGTCAGACAATACAGAGACCTAAACTTAGTCAGTGATTCAAACAAAACATGCTGAAGAGACAGATATGTCTCAAAGATTGCCACTTCTTTGGAACAGGCTTTCTATTCACATTAAACAGAACCCTTTCCTGGCCCTTTTCAAATGCACTTTGGATCAATGAATGGAGAATCACAAATTCACACCTGGAGTAGCACACATGCCCCTTATAGACAGGGGCAATGTGTAAGATTTTTAAGGCATAGGCACAGATGCATGCTATCCTATTGCCCCCAGGAAACATATATTGGGTAAAATTGGATTATATTGGCTAGGCTTGTAAGGGCTCTTCAGCTTTAGTTTAGTAATCTGCTATTAACCCATGAACCAGGAATATTATTGAGTGTGTATTTAGCTTGCTTAAATCAAGGTGTCCTGCAGTACGACTCAACCATCTTGGCCAAAACATTCACAGTCTATGCCTTGCTGTGCAACAAAAGTTTTGGGAAATAGCAACAATGATGACAACAAGGCCAAGGACCACAGTTCCCAGCACCAGTGGCAGGGCTAGCAGATACGGTTGAGGAGTCTGGGAAAGAATCAGCAGCTGTGAATGATCCTGGCAGATGTAGGTGTGCAGAATATGCTAGGGCCCTAGCTAAGTGGCAGTGGATAGAAAACAGACACAGACACACACACACACGCACACACGAACACACGCACACACACACACACACACACACACACACACACACACACACACACACACACACACACACACACACACACACACACACACACACACACACACACACACACACACACACTCTCACTACCTAAGTGAAAACGTAATAAGCTATGCATATCCAAACAGTAACAATAATGGATACAAAATTAGTAGGCTTTACTTACCCATGTAATTGTTGTATTCTGTGAACAACAGACAGAATCAACCCCAGAACACAACTTGTAGCATCAGAATTAATCAAGGTAGGTGAAGAACCTGTAACTAAGAGAAAGAAATGATTACACTCCCATGCAATATTTTATGTCAGTAAGACAAAACATGGCTGAACTGTGCAGGTATGCCTGCAGTAACTTATGAATGATATATTGCAACAGATATTAATCTGCCCAATACTATGCATCATGCTTTAAAGTTGCCCTCTGCCAGGAGTTGCACTGCAAGTTCCTGCTCTATATGACTACATAAAAGTAATATATAAGTATAACTCCCAATATGCAATAATAAACCTGGTAAAGTTGAAAAATGTGTAACCTCTCAGCTCATTACCTCCAATGAAGCTCTGGAAGTTTGTACTGTAACTTCCAATGGAAGTTGGAGCCTAACTTTTTGATAGAATCAAATTATGTCCTCACATTTCAAACAAATGTTCATATCTCTGGAACTACAGGAGTTTCTGAAGAAATGTAAATGGCAAACTCTTCAGCACAAACTATTTGTATAATGTAATATTCTTTAGGTTCTAGGTCTTCTGTGATTTATAAAATCCATTTTAACATAGTAACTATTAAGTTTGTAATATTTTGTAAACAACTTACAGTATTCCAGCAATCACTCAAGTTACACATATATGATCAGCAGCAGTTTGATCATCCAGCTGAGAGCTTTCATATGAGGCTAAGTAGTTCTGTCTGTGTAACCTGTTTTTTGAGCTATTTAGAAAAACATGAAACTTATTACAATATAAATAAATATATGAACAACAATTAATTTTTTAGCAGCACTAGACAGAGGTCAAATATCAATGCAGTTGTGTTTACCATTGTGTAAGCTTTAAGAGGATTTTTTATTATTAGTTTGTATGTTCCATGGTTTTGGGATTATTACTGCAAATATAAACAAGCAATATTTGATGCCTAGAGGTGTCAGTAAGATGTAACTGCAGAAACACCTGGAAATGTCACTTGGCTGAAATAAGTTAATAGATAGCATCACTAACAATGAATCAAGTGTAGAAAATTAGAACATTACCATTTGGGATAAGCTTTGTTGATATTAAGCATATACAAAGGCTTAACACAGTTGGTCTAAAATGTAACCCTCACATTGCTATAAAGACATGTAACATTAGCTGAGGATACATCACTTAAAAACTGCTATACATTCTATACCAACATGAGTGGACAGACGTCAGACATCTTGCAATATTATCTGAAATATAAGCCATCACAATTTTTCAATAATTTATTTATAAACAAACATTTTATACATTGACACAATTTATATGGAACTCCAAAATAAGTAATGCATTGGCAGCAGTCAAACAGCAATATCTCAGGTTGGTGAATTCAAACAGTCTCCCCACCAGGTTGTTGTTCTAGGTCTTTACTGTCATTGTAGTTATGTAGTACAGATTAACTCTTGTGGACACTGAATATGTAAAGCAGGTGTCAATTTATTATTATTCTTGAATCACACAATCTGTATGAAGTTCTGTTCAGGTAAGCATGGTGTAAGGAACTATACAATGCCATGCACACTCCCTAGCAGTACAAGAATGAGTATTGAGAAGTGGGGTTTGCTAAGCACCTGCAAGTATGACTGATTACCATTAGTACACTGATAATTTAATTTTAATACTCCTGCTACTTTGATGTACAATTACAAGGGGTGTGTCAGGAAGAATACACTTATAAAAGAAATATTAAATTCCTTTGACTTACTTAGTAGAGGGAACTTTATAACACATTTCTGAATATGTGGTTAAGAGGTAAATGTGCCATATCTAAATACATGAAAATTTATTTTATTTATTTTTATTTTTATTTATTATTTTATATTTGTTGACCGGGCTAGTCTAACTGGATATATGTCCATTTTCAGTAGAGGCCCGGGGAGAAAAGCTCCAAGCATGAACAGTGACAAAGTTAACAATATATAACAAAGACATGTATAATAACAGTACAGTGGTAGCATTGGTTAAAAGAAAAATATAGTATTATAATTATAAACTATAGTCATTATACTAAAAGTTAAACTAAATAAAAAACAATTATACTAAACACAAAAGTGGGTATGAGCAAGACAGAGTAAAGCCCTTATATTTTATCCTCTTACTATGAAAAAAAGGGGAGTAACTAGATTTGGAGGCATAGGTTAGGGGAGTGGGGAAAGGGGTATGAGCAGGAGGGGGAAAAGATTTCAGTCTGGGTTAGCACAGGGACAAAGCCACTGAGTTTTAAGATGTTGTTTAATATGTTTTTTTTAAACAGAGAAGTAGAAGCTAGGGTAGATAGTTCAGGAGGAAGCTGATTCCAGTTTTTACCTGCAGTGTTTGAGAAAAGTGAGCACCAGCTTTGTTGTTAGATTTAATCAAGGAGACCAGGAGTTGATTAGCAAAACGTAGTGTAGCTAGATTTTTATATGGTGAAATCAGATTAATAGGGGTATTATTGGGGTGGTATATGATCTTTTGAATGATAAGTAACTGTTGACAGAGTATATGGTTCTGCAGTTCTAGCCATTCTAGTTGTTTGAAGTTAAGGCAGTGGTGAGTTTTAAAGGGAGAGCATGTGATGAATCTAGCTATGCTATTATAACAGGTAGAAAGTTTGGTGAGGTTGTTTTTAGATAGGTTAGTATATATAGCAGAGGCATAGAAAAGGGTAGAAATGAGGTGGGTCTAGGCAATAGTTTTCCTGGCTGAAGGGGTAAGGAAAGGTTTAATTCAATAGAGAGTACCAAGTTTTTTGTTAGCAGACTTTATGGTGGAGTTAATATGGTCATCATAGTGTAGACGATTATCAATTGTTACACCTAGTAGGTGGGTTGTAGTATCTGGGTTTATGTTGGTAGCATTGTTAGAGGTTATAGAGAAGAATGGATTGGGTGACTTATGAGTTGGAGTAAAAAGCAGTAGTTTTGATTTTTTGGGATTTAGGAGGAGGCAGTGTTGCATAAACCAGTTTTCAACATTATGAAAAACAGTTTGGGTGAGAGACTGGAGGGCGGCTATATTCTTAGCAGTACAGATTAAGGTTGAGTCATCTGCATATTGAATGCAGGTGGCTTGAGGTGTCTTCATGTGTAGGTCATTAATAAATAAGGAAAAAAGAAGGGGACCTAAGATAGAGCCTTGTGGGACTCCAATATTTACTGGAAGTAATGTAGACAGATTGTTATCCCAAAGTACTGATTGCTGTCTGTTTTTAAGATAAGACCTAAACCATTGTAATGCTTGTGGATCAAGAGAATGGGACTTTAGTTTGTCTAGAAGTAAGTTATGGTTAACCATATCAAAGGCTTTTGACAGGTCAATAAATAGTGCAGAGGAAAAGGAGTTATTGTTACGATTTTTATTTATAGAGACAGTGAAAGATAGAAGGGCAGTCATTGTGCTGTAGAATGGTCTGAAGCTATGTTGGCAGTTGGCTAGTAGGTTATTTTTTAGTAGGTGGTGAAGTAGTTGTTTGTGAATACATTTTTCCATTATCTTAGCTAATGGGGAGAGTAAGGCAATAGGTTGAAAGTTAGAAAGCTCAATAGAAGATCCACCTTTATGTAGTGGGATGATGTGGGATACTTTCCATATGGTAGGGATTTTGCCTTCAGAGATAGTTCTGTTAATAAGTATAGAGATGGGGTAGTCTATAACTTTTGCAGCAATTTTTAGGTATTCAGATGGGAGATGGTCAGCAGACGGGGTGCAAGGTTTCAGTTTTTTAAGTAGCTTATAGATGAGAGATGTAGGTACAGGTTGTATATGAAAAGTAGAAGATGAAGTCTTGGAGGTATTTAGTGGGGAAGCAGTAGCAGGAGGTAAAGAATTGGCTAGGGTTTGAATGGCTTCTGTAAAGTAGTTATTAAAGGCATCAGGGATCTGGTAGGAGTTATGGTTGAAACCTACTGGGACAGGAGTAGTAGAGTGTCCTGGCTGAAGAAGTTTGTTTATCCCTGACCAAAATTTTTGTGGAGTTTGTTGACTGGTTTGTTGGAGGTGAAGGTAGAAGTCTTTTTTGTCTCTAAGAATATCATTCTTGGTGGTATTTCTTAACTGTTTAAAGAGGAGGTGATCAGATGGACATTTGGTAGCTCTCCATTTAGACCAGATTTTATTTCTAAGGAGCATCTTTTGCTTAGTTTGTTTTGTTAGCCATGGGGCAGATTTGGTTCTTATTCTAGTAGAGTGATAAGGTGCGTGGTAGTCTAGGATTTGAAGAAAGTTAGTGTTGAAGTAGGTCACAGCCTCATCAAGTTCAAGATAGGTCAGTGGTGACCAGTCACATGCTTAAAATTCATTTAGGAAGCTATCTGGATTAAATAATTTTTTGAGTGGGAAGTTTTGAGATTATGAGTAGTTGAGATATGGAGTTTTTGTCTAATAATGTAGGTAAGCATATGGTCGCTTATATTGTCGGGAAGGGGTCCTGGAGTATAATTGCCAGGGTGGTTATTAATAAGGATCCAGTCAAGAGTAGATTCTTTCTTGCTAGGTTTGTGGATTCTAGTAAGAGTGGTTATTAATTGAGAGAATCCAAAGAGATGTATGTGGTTAGTAGTGTTCTGGGAACTGCAGGTGAACCAGTCTATGTTGAAGTCACCCAGTACAATGGTCTCCTGGGGTAGTTGGGTAGAGAGGTAGCTAAGTAAGTTTTCAAGAGTATTGGTATTGTTACCAGGGGGAAGATACATACAAATTAGGTAGATAGATTTGGAGTTGTTGATTTGGAGTTTGGTAGACAGCATTTCAGATTTGGTGTCTAATGATGGAAGCACATTAAAGGGGGAAACTTGGAGATTAGATTTATAGAGAATGGCTATACAAAAAACATAATTCCATTACTTTACAAATGGATGAAAATGCATTTACTGATCACAAAATAAAGGAAAGAACACATTCCTGTATTTCATACATTTATCATCACTGTGTCATGATCTGTTAGGTTAACTATTGGAAATATCAAAACCATGCAAATATCAAATGTGGAATGACAAAGGACAACTTGATAACATGAACATATTACTCCATGAAAGTAAAGTGCGAGAATGTCAAAGCTTGAGTATGTGTGTTCCACTTTCTCTGTCTCAGAAACTAATCTCTCTCTGCATGTGTTTCCCAGTGTTTTATATTAATGCCATGGTATTAAGGTTTAAGTGTAGACAGGGTGATATGTGTAAGTGAAAACAAGGATCCTTAATGTCCATATTTTCATGGTATAAGAGCTTAAAGTTGGGAAATCATCACACATACACATTTTTCCTTGTTCTCTTAGTCTTCTTTTTGGACTTTAGCCTTTATGCAAAGCTTTAGCTTGTACCTTGTTGACTGTCTGCATTCATTAGCAGTGAATGAGGAGTCACATCTTCCAAATAGAAAACTCAAAAATTCATTTGGAATGCCATTAGCAGTGCAAATGAGACTGGTGCTGTTGCACTTCTGTTAGCACTTTGGATGGTACAGGATGAAGACAATGCACCTACCACTCATCTTTCTCTATAGCGCGGTGTAGGGAAGCAGTAGATGTAATGTAGGGCAAAAATCTAGAATTTGAATCTGGCATTAACTACATATTGTAAATAGCTGTGCTTCTATACCATGTAGTTTGGTACACCTACCATCCTGCAACATTTTGTGACAAAGAGACAGATGACATAATTGTGCTTCTACAGTCACAAGGATGACTGCATTGATGTGTGGGTGGGCACACCTACTATACTGCAATATTTTGTGACAAAGAGACAGGTCACACCTCTCTTTCAATCAGTTTAAAGGCATATATATGCCTTGCAGCAATACAATGATGTAATGCCTTTAAACAGACCTTGTCTCAGATTTTTAATAATGTGGCATGTGCAGTCAAGACAATATCCTGTAAATATCCTGTAGCTTGTGCAGTTAGAGAGGTAGGTGTTTAAAACCAACAGTGATGGAATAGTATGAGTGTGTGTCAGTATACCACTATGCATGAATTATGTCCACCACGGTTTTATTGTCTACAGTGGGAGAGGGCTCCTTCATTACTTGTAGCTCAAATAACTGCTTTGTGCCATAATGATGATGTCATGCACTGAAATATGTTCTGTCTGACATTTGTGGTAAGACTTTGCCTGTGGCACGTGCAGTTAACACACAGTTTTGTAGATTGTGGATGTGGACAAAGACAACATAATGTGAGTGCATTGACATGACACATACGACATTGCATCAATTAATTTCTACCCAGTTTTGTTTCAAAGCCCTTTCAACACATTGGGGATTTCATGCCAGTCAAATACAAGTTCTGTGATACTTGTGGTGACAGCTCTCCTGTGGCACAGTTAATAATGACTTTATTGCATGTGTACCCAGATAGACTGTGGTTCAAATTTGGGAATGCAAATGTGCAAAACAATATGGAGAGACAAAAGTGGCCCACTCAACATACAGTGATATTGGTAAATCACACTTGTGTGAATAGTAGCATTGCTAAAATCCTTTTAATCCCTTGGAATAAATTGTATTGGATAAATAAACAGCAAAAGCCTTTCTTACTTCACACTTGAAGTGAGTTCTTTGTGACACTCTCCATTACTAACTCCTGTGGCAGATGCAGTTACTACACAGCTCTGTAGAATGTGGAGCATGAGCAGCAGGGGTCTGAATCTAGCAAAGTCTGTCAGACAATTGTGACAGACCCAAGTGGTTTAGCAAAAACTGGACATATGGCACATTAAGAACGTCACTGTTTAAGGTCTCACGCCCCATGTTAGGAACCCATCACCATTACAATAAGATACTGATGTAATCCCTTTGAGTGTGTTATTCATGACACATCAGATGTGCTTCTTTCTGTGCCATCAAAAGTTGATGCACCTCTCTCTGAGATCTGACCTCAGAAAGATGTCACTTCTGAGTATGTTACTGAATGCTCACAAGCATTATTTATTTCTACTAAATAATGATCTGTATTGCATGAATTAGTTCAAAAGTTATGTATACATTTTATTAGTTTTCTTCACTCTATAGGACTTTAAAGGAAATGAGCCCTTATTCATCATTTCTTAATGTGTGCCATTCTGTAAAATCATCACAAAGCATTAGTGGGTCTGTGTTATCATGCTCTCTAGTGGTTTTGTGTTGGGTAGTTGATGTTATTTTAGCCTTTGCTGTACTTCCTTATGTGCATGTCCAGTATAATGACGTATTAGATGCGAGCAGTTTGGCATAAAGTACATTAAGTAATCAATATCATGCGATAGTTTTTGTCATTTGCTTTTTCTTGTCAAAAGGAAATGGAATCAATGGAATTAGCCTCTGGAAATTTGGCTTTGCCAGTGTTTACACAATGTCCTTATTAACCTACATGCGGTAGATGACAACATTTGTCACAGGCCAGAGTATAGCTGATATATATGAAATATAAATTGTAAACAGGTCATTTATTAATATAGGTTAATATTTCACAAGGGTGTAATGCTTGTTGTTGTACTGTCATACAGGTATTACTAATGTGTTTAACAAGGCTCACTTCAGGGCTAACATCAGCTGCATCAGTTTTTTATGTCAATATGTATGGTGTGGCACTTGCAGCAGGAAGGACACACATCATATAATGGATTACAGTAAAACAGATGCATCCTATGCAAATAATTATAGCCTGACATTTGAAACATTTCCCTAGTACTTGATATATTAGCACTATAATGCTGACACATAAGTTTGTTTTGCCTAAGTCTTGTCTGGTCTACCTATCCATTTGTTTAATACACATAATACATCTTGTATACAGTGATATACATGATAACATCAATATATACATTTATCAAGGAACTGACTACACATGAGTTGTATCTTGATTTATATGCATTTTCACATATGTCACATGACCATAAGCTTCATTTGGCATATACATAGCTTACATCTGACATAGGCAACAGTTAGTATTTATGTCCTGGTCAGTATTACACTAATACGTAGGTGTCCTTTCCTTCTGTATTTTGCTACATACATACACAGCATGCATGAACAGTCAAAAACTCATACCATGCACAACATGCAGGCTGCTGCCACAAATGTTTTTTTTTTCCATCAATTAAAACTATTATTGGAAGGATTGCAGAGGTGTCTGTGATTCTTTTTAGTATTTCCACATTGTCACAGGTGTGTGGACTGACATAACAATGTCAGTATTGTTTCTTTCATACATATAAGGCACTGAAAAGCTTACAATTCTTTAAGCTGTATATATGTTCTAACATCTGTCGTGGCTGTAGCTTATTACCTTTGATCACTCACACTGTACATATTACAATGGCAGAGTAGATCCATACACCTGCAACTCGGGTGTAGCTAGGCATTCTCAATATAATCATGTGAGTAAAACAATTTTCTGAACATGTTTCACGGAATGTACAGTGAAAAATGTTCTGTTAAATTTTATAACTGTATAAACTATTCTATAATTCACAATAATATACAACACATGCTTTGCTAATGCAATTTTAGCTTTACAATATGTTTTCTATGGTTACAAGTGACAACAAATGACACTGAAAAGTGCTCTTCTGAACTGCATTGGGCAACAGTTTTAGGGTTCATTTAAATTGTTTTAAATGATACGTGGGACTACAATATAATGTTGTTTACAATATATAACTTTCTGGATACACAAGTGAAGTACAATACCTGCAGTATATGCAACATCCCATAATTTATGTACTTTCCATGGTAACTATTATCTCAACTCTACACTTTAAATTAATGTTACATGTATCACTTCTACTCCCCTGTGCTACACTGCAGCTGTATCCCTCTCACGTCTGTTGTTAGCATTTGTTTTTTATTGTGCACGTGTCCCTAAGTGGACTGGATTACTTGTATAGTTAAAAGTAAAAGTAATTACTGTTATTTGTACACTAATCTGCTTATATCTAACTACACTTTCCTCGTTAAGCTTCCCCTGTCTCTTAATTATGTAATGCATGCTGTCTTTGCCTTGTATCGTGCTGTCTGCACATACTTGCTTACTGGGTTGCATATATATACAACATACTGTTTATATTGTATATTTCAGCCTTTGTGCACCTGCTTGTGGCCACTAGCAGGTGTTCTAACCATGAACAGGTGCTCCTGAATGTGTAGGCTTGATTAGCAGCTTGTGTATTCAATGACCACCGCCATTTGTTTCTCTAACATGAGCAAATTATGTAGGCTTAGTGTTAATGAATCCCCGGGTTAATCTTGTATGAAAAATAATGGTGGTTAAGAGTGAAAAAGTTTATGAAATAGATAAAATCCTTTTTATGTGCATGATATATGTGGGAAACAGGATGTAAAGTTGTATTATGCAAAAAGAAATGGGATTTGAATATCACTGTAGCAAAAATTAAGCTTTGCTTGTGGAAAAAAAGGTGTGGGAAAATGAATAAAACTATTTTTTGTGAGAATGGAAAATAATATTGTGCATTATGTTTTTAATAAAGTACCCCTACTCTTTTTGATAGGTGTGTTGGATTTTTAAACACTAATGCTACAATCTCAGGCAGATGTAGCCTTTGTTTAATATTTCATCCAAATGATTACACACCCAGAAGTACAGCACCCCCACCTCATGTTCAATGCATTGTCAGTATGAGAAAAATGAATCCAGACACTTGACATGGAAAAAGAATCCGTAGTCTCCTTTTCTTCCAGCATGAAATGCGAATGCATGTAAAGTGCATTCTTTTCAAATCCATTTTGTTTGAATTAAACTTGTCAAATTAAATGCAGTTCAAAAAGAATGAGAGGAAAGTGGGTACGTCTGCAAGATCACTGAATACCAGGGATAAGGGAATTTCCCTTTCTCCTAGTATCATGGGATGTCAGAGTTAATATATTTAAGTTAGCAGGGATATGGGAGACACAGTATCTCATGTGAGGGGGTACAAGGGGCTTGTCCTCCTGCAAAAAACACTTTTTAAGCTGTTTTAACTCTGATTAGTCTGTACTTTTATGTGCCTTTTTTCAATAAGACAGCCTTCATACAGAATGAACTTTGGTTATTTGCATTTGCTATAAATCCACATGTATATGTATATATATGTGTGTGTGTGTGTGTGTGTGTGTGTGTGTGTGTGTGTGTGTGTGTGTGTGTGTGTGTGTGTGTGTATATATATATATATATATATATATATATATATATATATATATATATATATATATATATATATATTATGGGTCTACTTGAAATGATGACTTTCCTAACTTTGAATGAAAAATGTCACTGACTTTAGTATGCATGTACCAAATAATAACCTCAGTGCACGCAAACATAAAATACAAAAAAAAAACAAAACAAAAAAAAAAGCATTCTTTTTTACAGGAAGCGGCAACTCTGCACAACCCCTGATACTTATATATACTAACTCTGGGACTGCACAGTAATGGGGATTGGACATATTTCCCATCCACAAGAATTGCATGATCTCACAAACCTCTCCAACATCTGCTTAGTTGACCAAACTGATTTAAATAAACAGATCTTGACCAAAAGTAAATTTGATCAAATTAGCATCTCTCATATATATATATATATATATATATATATATATATATATATATATATATATATATATTTATATATATATATATATATATATATATATATATATATATATATATATTTTTTTTTTTGAATATTGTAGTTATCTTTTTGGTTACTGTCCTTCAGATAAGACATTAAACCGAGGTCCTATATGCCTGAGGTGATGGTAGCTCAAGTGGATGCAAAAGATCTCACTATATTTAAGTTGGGGAAGTTGTCCAGTGCCTTTGACAAATTTTCCCTAGTTAATAAGAATATCACCCCAGATCTTCCCTGAAAAGAGGGCGCTGGCCTAGCAGGATTCATTCAGTCAACAAGAAGTAAATAAATAAAAATAAAAAAATAAAAATAATAAAAAAAGAATCCTAAGCAGCAGCAGTTTGTTTACCAGATATTTATGGAATGTCTGTCATTGTGCATGATATTTTTGCCCTGTGTTTGATAAAGTTAGTGATGCTCTGGAAAGTTAATAAGGATTATAGTCGGTCAGTAATGCTGAAAAGCTCAACGACCATCACTGTTTTCTATGAGAAATAACAGCTGGTGCAATTTCTAAGTGTGTGTCAACAATGATTCCACTCACTTGGTAGTTTCCTCTCTTCTTTAAGATGATGCAACTTTGGAGCTGGTATATATAAGTTTTGGGGGGGGTTGGCCCCCTCATTGGGGGGCTCAGGAGCTTGTTCCCTGCAAGAAAAAACGTAGTTTACTTTTTTTGCCCTTGTGTTTTAAGCATTTCTTCACTTAACTTGTAGTAGAAATAAAAGTATTTGGCCTAGTTTTAGACCAAATTTGATTCTGCTAAGTGAGCTTTGTACCAAATGTAAGTTCTACTTATTTTCTAATTCTGATTCCAATATTTGAATCCACAACTTAAAGTAATATACTCATACATATATATCTATATATATATATATATATATATATATATGGATCTGCTTTTAATTTTTGAATTTCCAAAATACCAAATATTACATTACTGAGACACAGAGGCCAAAATGTCAAAAGAACAAAAATGCAGAAAATCGCATTTTACAACACCGAAATACCGTAATATTTTTGTATGCAGATCGTGATGTAGTCTGGATCGATAAGTCTACCCTTCCCTTCAATTTAAGCGATCTTGGAGTTGTTATATATAATTTGCAGGGCCCCCCTGCATAACTTTTACAAACAAATTTTGTAAATATATATTAATTTAAAATTATTTGATTTCTAGTTTTGTTTGTATGGTTCTATTTGTAATGTGTCAGTGTTCCTTTAATATTGTCTCCTATATACAGTCAAGTAGTGTACAGCAATGTATGTATTACGTTTTCAGCAGTATCAGCATTTCTTGGAAGCAAACTAGATTTAACAAATTAAGTGCAGTTTTATTTGAGTTGTGTACACAAATTGTTTCGAAGTCAGTTTTAATATTTAGAAAAGTTGAAAATGTAAGCAAAAAGAGAAGGATAATAGATAGTGTTTGGTAGTAACGGTACTCATAATAAAATTTTGAACTTCTAATTTGTAAATTAAAATACCAATATCATTTTATATTTTGAATGAAAGTGTGGTTTACATCTATTTATGTGAGATGATGTAAACATTTTTCAGTTTATACATTTTTAGATATCTGGGACAGATATTTTATATTTGTTTTAAAAGTAGTGTATCTGGTGTTAGATGTGTTTAGTGATTTCTGCAGCTTTTTTTTTTTGATGTTATGAGATTCGATATTTTACCATTTCAATATCTGACATTTCGTCTTTTTCGTCTTGGTAATGTAACATTCAGTATTTCAGAAATTTGAAAATTAAAAGTAGATCTGTATGTGGATATATATATATATATATATATATATATATATATATATATATATATATATATATATATATATATATATATACACACACACACACACACACACACACACACACACACACACACACACATACGCACACACATGCATATACATATATGATTATAGTATCATTGGTCAAGAATACAGATCAGTGACACTCAAATAAATAAAAAAAAAACAAGTAATGACAAATATTTGACATTCAAAATGAATGAATCACAAAACATTTACAACTTCTGTGCAACTATCACTAAATCCTTACTGCAAAAACCCAGATCAAGCATCATCTGAATAGTGATAATGCCAGTGAATGGGTTTTCAGTTACATAAAGTGTAGGGGTTAGGGTCAGGGGTAGGGGAAGTCATAAGTTTAAGGTTAGCACATGTGACTAAGATGAGCAGGGGGCCTCACCCTCCCACACCACCTTAGTCATGTATGTTAGCCCTGCCTTTAACCCTAACCCTAAATATTAAATCACTAAAACCCTTCCCCTAACAGTACCACTAATCAAGACAGAAGGACACAAAATATTCACAACACCAAATGAACACAGCACTAAATCTATCCCCTTACCTAACTTGTGAACTCACACTGCCCACTATAACAGAGCCTTGCACATTCTCATAAGCACCACCTTATCAGTCAAACATCAATTTTAATGCACACTCCTACACACCAACACCATCTAAAGCTTGAATTCAACCAAATGTGGTTCACATTTTTGTCATATTTCAGTGTCCATAATTTATATTTTGAATTAAATGTATGACAACCTTATAGAGATTTTGGAGAAGTATTTGCTGTATATGAATTTTTGGATGTAGCTTGAATTTCTATGTGAAAATATATATTTTAGATGATTTTTTTTTAGATATTTTGTGGTTAGATGAAAATACCTGAGATAAAATATAGTAAACACACACACACACACACACAGATATATATATATATATATATTTATATCTATATATATATATATATATATATATATATATTTATATCTATATGGGATCCATACAGATCCCCGAATGCACTTTCCACCGAAGCAGAAATCACCGAGCATACTTAACCGAAAGTGCTGTTCACCGAAGCAGCACTTTCAGATAAGTATGCTCACTGTGCCGGTCATACTACGGTGAGGATAAGGGAAAATTCCCTTTTCCCCACTGTAGTGCGACCTTGGAGTGAGAATACTAAAGTAGGGGGTGTGGCGGGATACTTTAATATTCTCACACCATGGAAGTAGGTTTTATTTTTTTTTTTTTTAAACATACTTTACCATAAGCACTTTTTCGGTGAAAGCGCTTTTGATAATGTATGTTCGGTGATAATGGATTCGGACATTTGATCTTTCGATCAAAAGTCCTATATGTGTGTGTATGAAGTTTTGGATGTAACTTGAATTTGTATGTGTAAATGTATATTTTAGATGAATTAGATATTCTGTGGTTAGATGAAAAATGCCTGAGATAAAACATAGTAAACTCATACATATGTATATATATATATATATATATATATATATATATATATATACATATACATATAGATTGAGCATACTGACTTTTCTGCTGTTTGAGATGGTGTTAAAATACAGACTGGGGAAATTAAAATTTCCCCCACTGTATTGCACTCTCAGAGTTAGTATATATAATTAGCAGGGGTAAGGTGTGGCACTGGGAGTTTGCCCCCTGCAAAAATGCGGATTTCTTTTTTTGTTCAAATCTGTCTGATTCAATGTATTAGCTGTTCGAATCTTTGCGATTCAAACAGTTTTGAGTGTGTGACAGGTGTGAAGATGTTTGGATAGTTTGACCATATATTTTATATATATATATATATATATATATATATATATATATATATATATATATATATATATATATATATATATCCATCAATCCTCAACCCCTTTTCCCATTTTGCACATGGGGCCAGGTGTCATTTTCAGCAGTGACAATCATCTCGAGCCAAGGTGTGTGTGTGTGTGTGTGTGTGTGTGTGTGTGTGTGTGTGTGTGTGTGTGTATCTATCTATATATATATATATATATATATATATATATATATATATATATATATATATAAATCCCAGCCACTGGGGATGCACAAGCCAGTGCATTTCTTTGTGCCGGTCCCAAGCCCAGATAAATGGGGAGGGTTGCATCAGGAAGGGTATACGACATAAAACCTCTGCCAAATGACTTATGCGGAGAACATTTCATATTTCCATACCGGATCGGTTGAGGCCTGGGTTAACAATGACCGCCACCAGTACTGTTAGCCAACAGGGTGCTGGCAGAAATTGGGCTACTGTTGGCCGTAGGAGAAGAGGAGGGGGGGAAGGCATGCCCGAAGGCAGGAAGAGAAGATGAAGGTTAGGAGTGCAGTTGTGAGGGTATGAACTTTGAATGTTGGCAGTATGACTGGTATAGGGAGAGAGCTAGCTGATATGATGGAGCGAAGGAAGGTTGATATATTGTGCGTGCAAGAGACCAGATGGAAGGGAAGTAAGGCCAGGTGTATAGGAGGCAGGTTCAAATTGTTCTATCATGGTGTGGATGGCAGGAGAAATGGAGTAGGGGTTATCCTAAAGGAACAGTATGCCAAGAGTGTTTTGGAGGTGAAGAGAGTGTCTGATAGAGTGATGTTTATGAAGCTTGAAATTGATGGTGTAATGATGAATGCTGTTAGTGCATATGCTCCGCAAGTTGGGTGTGCAATGGATGAGAAAGAGTGAGTTGGATGAAGTGGTGGTGAGTGTACCCAAGGGTGAGAGACTAGTAATTGGAGCGGACTTCAATGGGCATGTTGGTGAAGTGAACAGAGGGGATGAGGAAGTGATGGGTAGGTATGGTGTTATGGAGAGGAATGCAGATGGTCAGATGATTGTGGATTTTGCGAAAAGGATGGACATGGCTGTGGTGAATACTTATTTTAAGAAGAGGGAGGAGCATAGGGTGACGTACAAGAGTGGAGAAAGATGAACACAGGTGGATTATATCCTATGTAGGAGGGCCAGTCTGAAGGAGATTGGAGACTGCAAAGTGCTGACAGGGGAAAGTGTAGTTAAGCAGCATAGAATGGTGGTCTGTAGGATGATGTTCGTGATCTAGAAGAGGAGGAGGAGTGTGAAAGCAGTGCCAAGGATTAAATGGTGGAAGTTAAAAAAGGGTGATTGTGAGGTGGAGTTCAGGGAAGAGTTAAGACAGGCACTGGGAGGCAGTGAAGAGTTACCGAATAGCTGGGTAACTACAGCAGAGCTAGTAAGGGAGACTGCTAGAAAGGTACTTGGTGTGACATCTGGACAGAGGAAGGAGGATAAGGAGACCTGGTGGTGGAATGAGGAAGTTCAGGAGAGTATACAGAGGAAGAGGCTGGCGAAGAAGAAGTGGGATTGTCAAAGAGATGAAGAAAGTAGACATGAGTATAAGGAGATGAGGTGCATGGCAAAGAGAGAGGTGGTGAGGGCAAAGGATAAGGCATATGGAGAGTTGTATGAGAGATTGGACACTAAAGAGGGAGAAAAGGACCTGTACCAATTGGCTAGACAGAGGGACAGAGCTGGGAAAGATGTGCAGCAGGTAAGAGTGATAAAGGATAGTGACGGAACGTACTCACAAGTGAGGAGAGTGTTGTGTAGATGGAAAGAGTACTTTGAAGGGCTGATGAATGAAGAGAATGTGAGAGAGAGAAGGTTGGATGATGTGGGGATAGTGAATCAGGAAGTGAAACAGATTAGCAAAGAGGAAGTAAGGACAGCTATGAAGAGGATGAAGAATGCAAAGGCTGTTGGCCCAGATGACATACCAGTGGAAGCATGGAGGTGCTTAGGAAAAATGGCAGTGGAATTTTTAACCAGATTGTTTAATGAAATTTTGGAAAGTCAGAGGATGCCTGAGGAATGGAGAAAAAGTGTTTTGGTACCTATCTTTAAGAATAAGGGTGATGTGTAGAGCTGCAGTAACTACAGAGGGATAAAATTGATCAGTCACAGCTTGAAGTTATGGGAAAGAGTAGTGGAAGCTAGGTTAAGAAGGGAGGTGATGATTAGTGATCAGCAGTATGGTTTCATGCCAGGAAAGAGCACTACAGATGCAATGTTTGCTCTGAGAGTGTTGTTGGAGAAATACAGAGATGGTCAGAAGGAGTTGCATTGTGTCTTTGTGGACTTAGAGAAAGCATATGACAAGGTGCCTAGAGAGGAGGTGTGGTATTGTATGAGGAAGTCGGGAGTGGCAGAGAAGTATGTAAGAGTGGTACAGGATATGTACGAGGGTAGTGTGACATTGGTGAGGACTGCAGTGGAAGTGACAGATACATTTAAGGTAGAGGTGGGATTACATCAAGGATCAGCTTTGAGCCCTTTCTTATTTGCAGTGGTGATAGACAGGTTGACAGATGACATCAGACAGGAGGCCCCGTGGACTATGATGTTTGCAGATGACATTGTGATATGTAGTGAGAGTAGGGACCAGGTTGAGGAGACCCTGGAGAGGTGGAGATATGCTTTAGAGAGGAGAGGAATGAAGGTCAGCAGGGCTAAAACAGAATATATGTGTGTAAATGAGAGGGAGGGTAGAGGAATGGTGAGGATGCAGGGAGTAGAGTTAGTAAAGGTGGATGAGTTTAGGTATTTGGGATCAACCGTTCAGAGTAATGGTGAGTGTGGAAGAGAGGTGAAGAAGAGAGTACGGGCAGGATGGAATGGGTGGAGAAGAGTGTCAGGAGTGATTTGTGACAGACGGGTACCAGTAAGAGTGAAAGAGAAGGTCTACAAGAGGGTAGTGAGACCAGCTATGTTATATGGGTTGGAGACAGTGGCATTGACAAAAAGGCAGGAGTCAGAGCTGGATGTGGCAGAGTTAAAGATGTTAAGATTTGCACTGGGTGTAACTAGGATGGACAGGATTAGCAATCAGTATATTAGAGGGTCAGCTCAGGTTGGACAGTTTGGAGACAAAGCAAGAGAGGCGAGATTGTGTTGGTTTGGACATGTGCTGAGGAGGGATGTTGGGTATATTGGGAAAAGGATGTTAAGGATGGAGCTGCCAGGTAAGAGGAAAAGAGGAAGGCCTAAGATAAGGTTTATGGATGTGGTGAGAGGACATGCAGGCGGTTGGTGTGAAAGAGCATGATGCAGAGGACAGGAAGAAATGGAAACAGATGATCTGCTGAGGCGACCCCTAACGGGAACAGCCGAAAGATGATGATGATGATATAGATATATATTTATTGATGATGTATATACAAATCTATTTAAATATGTTAACATGCAAAAAAAAAAAAAAATCTGCAATTGCTACATTAACATCTGCACAGCTGCACATTGACACTTCCCATAATCGAACACTAAAAATCTTATCATTTCACCTATTGAAAAGGGCAGCAAATGTTCTCCTTTTCCAATAGGTAAATTAAAACAAACAAATAAAACCTTAACAGTACTACCAGGTGTACTTGTCTGAATAGTGATGCTGTTAGGGATATATTTTTTTTTTTATAAGGTATTGTAAAAGGTTTTGGTTAAAGGCGGGGACAGGGTTAGGGATGCCGTTAGAGTTAGCGCACATGAGTGCACTAGCAGATCAGATTGCAGGCAGGTCAGTATCTTGGGCTTAATGGCTGCACCAGCATTAAATGAGGCTTGGGAACAAACCAATTTGTCCTGGGACATCTTCAGAGAAGGGTCAGGTAGTAATAGCAATAGGAGTTCAGGTGGCAGTGGAAAAAGGTGGGGGTGGTGGAGATGGAAGGGTTAAATTGTGAAAGTAGGAGGTTTGGAGGAAGTGAGGTAAGTGCAAGGAGGGGCTTAACTGGTTTTGTATGAGTGTAACTGGGTAAGGTATCAAATTCTGGCATGAATCATTGGAGTTTTTTTGGTTATTTTTATAGGTTTGGAGTTTAGGTGGAGAAGAGGGGCAGGCTTGTCCCTCTTCTGTTCCCCTTCTAGTGTTAAATGTTTAATTCAGTGAGTTGGGGGATGAAAGTGAGTGATGAGACACTGCTTAATAAGTAAAGTAAAGGAGCAGATGTGAGGATGCTACTTCATAAGTTAATAACGAGTGGAGGTGAGGCCGCTGCTTCATAAGTTAATAACAAGTGGAGGTGAGGACGCTGCTTCATAAGTTAATAACGAGTGGAGGTGAGGACGCTGCTTCATAAGTTAATAATGAGTGGAGGTGAGGATGCTACTTCATAAGTTAATAACGAGTGGAGGTGAGGACGCTGCTTCATAAGTTAATAACGAGTGGAGGTGAGGACGCTGCTTCATAAGTTAATAACGAGTGGAGGTGAGGATGCTGCTTCATAAGTTTATAACGAGTGGAGATGAGGACGCTGCTTCATACGTTAATGAGTGGAGGTGAGGACGCTGCTTCATAAGTTAATAACGAGTGGAGGTGAGGACGCTGCTTCATAAGTTAATAACGAGTGGAGGTGAGGATGCTGCTTCATAAGTTAATAACGAGTGGAGGTGAGGACGCTGCTTCATAAGTTAATAAGGAGTGGAGGTGAGGACGCTGCTTCATAAGTTAATAAGGAGTGGAGGTGAGGACACTGCTTCATAAGTTAATAACGAGTGGAGGTGAGGACGCTGCTTCATAAGTTAATAATGAGTGGAGGTGAGGACGCTGCTTCATAAGTTAATAACGAGTGGAGGTGAGGACGCTGCTTCATAAGTTAATAACGAGTGGAGGTGAGGACGCTGCTTCATAAGTTAATAATGAGTGGAGGTGAGGACACTGCTTATTTGGTTAGGGTGAGTGAGGTTATGCTGCCCCAATTAATGATTCATATGGGTGTTCATGCTGTGATCAATAAATTAACATTTTATGTTTATGGAAGCTTAATAAAGGTTGTCAAATGTCATTTGGTGTGGTGTATTTATTGAAGGGGACCAGGACACATAGCTCTCAACCTTCCATGTCCAAAATGAGGAATGCCAGCCATCATAATGTGGAACAAATGGGCAAAATGTGGAACACATACTAACAGCTTACTAACAACTTCATCTAGGAAGGTCATAGGATGGATAAACTATGCTGGTTTTACTTATGAAAAAGGTATTTTAATGAATCAATATGATTATTTTCTATTTTCCATGGATATCAGTTAAAAAAATTGCTAACACTGAATGTGTGACAGAGCCTTTCAATGTGGAACTTCAAGGAACATGAAATTTTTAAGACCCTAAATGAGGTACGTTCCTCACAATGAGGTATGCCAGGACAAATGTTTATTAAATTACATTCTTTAAGGAATAAATACTCTTTTATATGTTTTTCTGTCTATTTTGTTTCACATAAAGCTGGTGGTTACATAAAAATATTTCAATGTGTGTTAAAAGAAAGTTTCTAAAACAGGGTATGAAAAATAACCAAACAAAAATTTGTCACCAATAAGCATCAGAAAATTAAACTAATAACCAAAACCACATACTGATGAGTAGATAACAGAAGGACCATACTCCAATACATTTCTTTGTATTTATGTGTTGCTTTTGTTCCTCATAAAAAGGACTTCATCAGAATAAATCAAATACATAGGAAAACCAACTTATATAACACTGGGGTGGCATATATCAGATCACATGCTGAAACGATTGCCACACTACTGACATGGTAGAAAAAATATGAAGTTGTTGATCAACTTAAAATTCACAGCCCAAATACCCAGAGAAATTTTGCAGACATATAGTTGCTTAAATTCCATTAAATAATTTACCCAAAACTAAGAAAAACACCAAAACAAACGTAGAAGTCACAAATGGCAGACCAAAGGTTATTTATAAATCCATAAAAATTCAGTTTATTAGTCCACAGGTATAAGCGCTTTTGTCCCAATCAAATCACATAAGGAACTTCATCAGATACAAGGTTTTAAAATTTAAAAATCAAGTAAATAGACTTGAATAGGTGACATCACTTCCTATACCATATTTAAAGGGAAACTGACAAGCAAAATATTTCATTACTGTTTAAATGCAGCCATAAGACATAAGGCACATAAAATGCAACAAAAAAAAAACAGAAGTAAAATGCACAAGACGCATAGGGATATAAGAATTTCTCAAATTAGTATAAAAAATATATAAATAAATGTATAAAAAGCAGTTGTTATAGTGTTGTAGTCTATCCACACCCCACCATCAATTAATATGCTTTGAGCCTGATAAATAGGACAGCAAGTAAATGACATATTCCAAAAGATTTTTTTTTAATTTAAATTAATATACATAGAATGCAGCAGATCAGTAGTGAAAACAGTGCTGGTAAATGTAAAGAATTAATACATATAAAATATATTTTTTTAAAAATGGATTATAATGTTTGATATTAATTCATAAAACCAATTGTGTTTATACATATAGTTCATCTTTTGAGGGCTTTCAGTTTTAATAAACTACTAATGGACAAACTGTCATTAAGGCCAGGCCAATGTGCAGCATCCAGTCTAAGTTGCCAAATCAACTCAGCCCTTTCAAGAAGGTGTGGTCAAGCTGCCCCCCCTCTCAATATGTTTTTGAACTTCTAAAATAATGAATTTGAACTGATGTCCCTTGTTAACCTTCACATGTTTTGCCAGTGCATTGCAGTCATATATATCTCTAATGTTCCTAACATGCTCACTAATCCTGTTTTTAAGTTTACATTCAGTTTTACCGAGATAGAAACAAGGACAGTTGGAGCAAATTGCACAGTAAAGAACTTTTTCTGTAACACACAAAACTCTCCCTGGTATTTTGACTCTAAAACTGTTAACAGTGGTCTCATCAACTTCAAGAATGTATGAACAGAATTTGCATGTTCCATATTTTGACATGTGCATTAGCTCTTGGAAAATACAAATGTTCAAATAAATACTTCAGGTTAGCCCCCTTCCTAAAAATGCAAACAGGTCTCTCATCTATAACATTCAAAAAATCTTTTTCACCCATTAATAGGTTCCTGTTTTGCATTAATATTTCTTTAATAATAGGGGCCTCACATGAAAAGGTAGTGTAAAATCTAGATTTATAGTTAATGGTGTACCTCATCAAGTGTAAACCTGGGGAACTGTAATTCCCCGTATGTTCTACTTCTGAAGAATCAAGTAGAGATCTAGTTTGTTCAACAATATCTAAATCATGGGAAACCTCTTGGTTAGTCTGATTGAATAAGTGCGTTCCTAGAATGGGTGTAAAATGTCCATGCTGTCTTTTAACCATAACTACTCTCATAATATTCTCAATAAACGGTAAAGGATATCCTCTAGAGTAGAACATGCCCTTAAGTTTATGACATTCCAACACAAAAGATTCTCATAGGGTAACCATACATGCAGCGCGGGCAAACTGCCCCTTAACCGCTGCACGTTTCTGTGAAAAGGGGTTGAAGCTGTCAAAGTGAAGAAAAGAGTTGGAATAGGTTTCCTTTCTGAATATTTCTGCAATGAATCTCTGGTGCTGGGAGTCCTTAATGAGGAGGATGTCTAGATATGTGATACTGTTTTCTTTTATTGCGTATGTAAACTTAAAAAATGATGTGGTATTAATAAATTCCATAAAAAGGGGGAAAAGGTCATTTGGTCCTTCCCATAAGATAAAAATATCATCCAAATATCTAATACAGGTATGGCAAAATGGAACAAAACCTTGATGGTCTGAGATACTTTCTTTCCCACTCCAACATAACCATGCTGGCATAGAGACCACCACAGGCAGAACCCATTGCCACCCCTTGTTTCTGCAGATAGTATTTTTTATCAAATAGGATAAAATTACTTCTAAGGACCATATCTAAGATTTGCTCATACATGTTGATTCTCTCTTGTTCAACCCCTTTTACTAGGAAGTATTCACAAAACCACTCTTCCCCTACATCACGTGGAATAACAGAATACAATTTAACAACATCAATAGTAACAAAAAGAAAATGTTCAAAGAACAAAATAAAAGTGAAAAAGCAGCAAACCAAAGACCAGGAAGGAACTGGACCACAAAACATATAAACTTTTGTTCGTTTAATAAAACACCACAGACTTCATCAGAATAAATACAAACACTTAAAACCACCCTTTAAATACTTATCATGTGCAAGAAATCATCCAATGGCAAAATGCTACAAATAAATTATTTAAATAGCCATTGTGATGTCATAAAAAAATTAAAATACACTACAAAATTGCTGCAAAAATGCTGCTGACACTATGGGTCTAAAAGGGGGGGGGGGCACTTCTGCATTTGTGGACTTTAGGAATACCAAAAAGAACTGCTAACTTCGGGTGTTCAACCTATAAGAACATGTAAACTGAGTGTCCAATATTACCTTGACAAAACAAATCAAATAATAAAGTATTAATACGCTTGAAACACAATAAAACTTCATTTATATTGACCTGTTTGTAGTTTCTATGGTCACTCAAAAGTTGTAACATAGCATTTTCATAGTCCACAGTATGCATAATGGCTAAGACCCCACCCTTATCTGCCTTCATTACTCTCAGATCCTTGTTAATAGCTAAGTCAATTAATGCTTTCCTCTCTCCCTGAGTAAGGTTATCAGTAATGTGGGACCATCTACTAATGTCCCTAAAGTGCTGTTCACATAGTGTACCAAAAACTTGTAAGGAAGAGCATAAGGCAGGATTATAAGTACTTCTACATTTACATTGTTCTGTGGGTAAAACAGAAGTAGACAAACCATCAAAAATGAACTTCAAATTCAACTTTCTTAAATATAACTTAAAATCCATAAACAAATTTACTACATTCACTTTGTTGGAAGGAATAAATGTAAAGCCATGTTGTAACACCTTATAGGTGTCATCTGTTAAATTAACATCAGACAAATTTAAAATGTCTATACAGAAATTTAAGTTCTCTTTTTGTTGTTTCTGTTCCTGTTGTTTCCTTTCTTCACTTGTTCCTTTTTGTGTGTGGACTGAACTTCTTTCAACCACCTTGGGATTCTCTGCACCCCTAATTTGTCCACTAAAAAAGGTCCATTCATTGTGGACATAGAAGCACCAACATTGGGAGAATTATTAACAACATTTGTATTGCCAGCATCACACTGACTAGAAACAGAAGTAGAAGCAACTGCCTCTGTAAGACCATTTGTACTATCAAATGCACCAGTTATTTTCACAGTTTGTACTGATGTTAAACATTTAGGTAAAGGATAGGCAGTCTTGTCTTTATAGGCAGCCACGTCCCTCTTCAATTTTCTTTGTTTCCTATTAATAATGGTTGCCCTCTGCCTATCTACTTTGATGGAAATACCCTCATATAAAGTAGAAAAGCACTGGAAACATTTGGATCCCCCTAACTTTCATGCCCAATATTTCCATGTCCGTTTTTAAGTTGGTAATATTACATTTATAATGGGCAACCAGCATTTTCATCAGGGCGACACCAGTACCATAAAAAGTTCAGTCAATTGCTGGTACAAAGTGCCCCCTTGTTGAACACAATTAGGAGTCTTACACATTCTTCTAAATAAGCCACTTCTAACTGCAAAGAAATTATTTTTAAAGAGTTTTTCCAAAGAAAATATATCATTTTTGCAAATGTCAAACTCTTCTAAGCAGCTACTTTCAGTAGTGGCACTTACTTGTGTTTCAAGACAGTCCAATTTGAAGGGGTTTTCAAACTCACTAAAAACATGAGAAACCACATCTTTGTGTGAAATTGTGCTAGCTGAAGTCCCAACAACACCATTAGGACAAGATACACCATTGCTGGATCCACTGAATGAAGAAACACCTCCATCTTTGTTTCCCACAGCCAACTGACTGAGGGAATGTTGTACTGACATCAGCATGCTACTAGCAATACTGCTCTGTAGCTGAACTCCTCCTCCTTGGTTACCTTGACAACGAGAAAAGCCTTCACGGGTAGCAGTAATAATATTGTCCATAAAAGGTCCATTAGACACAAGGGATTTGTCTAACATGAATGGGTGGTTAAATTTAATAAACAGTCCTGTGTAAGCTCACTTTCTGCATAATGCTGCCCAAACACCTCCAAAATTATACATAAATGGCTAAGCAACTCCAAAGAACAAAATAAAAGTGAAAAAGCAGCAAACCAAAGAAATGGAAGGAAACGGACCACAAAACTTATAAGCTTTTGTTCGTTTAATAAAACACCACAAACTTCATCAGAATAAATACAAACATTTAAAACCACCCTTTAAATACTTATCATGTGCAAGAAGTCATCCAATGGCAAAATGCTACAAATAAATTATTTAAATAGCCATTGTGAAGTCATAAAAAATTTAAAAATGCACTACAAATTTTTTAACATTACATATATATAAAAATAGGAAAAATTATATATATATATATATATATATATATATATATATATATATATATATATATATATATAAAATAGTCAATAATAACAAACTACTACACAATGTTTCATCAGATAAAGCCCATTTTATAAACAACTACATCAAAGCCTTTGTAACTGAAGAAAACACTTAATGCTAATAGTTTCATTTAGTCCTGGAGGGTAGTCTGCTCTTAAAGCTATCTGCCATTTAGTTTCCCTACATACTAATAAGGCTTTAAAATTACCCACCAAAGGACCACAGTCTACTTTATGTAAGACAAAGAATGTAAATTTCTTAATATTGTTACATAATAAAACATGTTGTGCCAGTGCATTATTCCTGTCTTTGTTTCTCACTGCCAACACATGTTCCTAAATCCTTCTACTTAATGACCTGATGGTCTTGCCAACATAAAAACTGGCACAAGAATTACATATTGCGAGATAAACAATACCCACAGAATCACATGCAAACCTGTCCTTTGCCCAAATAACTTTCTTGAAATGTTTCAACTCAACAGAACCTGAATTGGCTATGTATCTACATTGCCTGCAATGACCACAAGCAAAAGTCCCAACAGGGTCTTTGGCCCCATTGTGTGATGTTCCTAGAAGTACTTTCAAGTATACTTCTTATATTGCATACTTTTTTATAAGTGAACAAAGGTTCATTACACAGGACTTTCACCAGTTCAGAATGTCCAAGCAACACCTTCCAATTTTCCTTAATAACACGCCTAATAATGTCCATTCCATCTGAAATGGGCAATGGGAAGGCTAGCTCAAACACCTTGACAGTAAGTCACACATATGAACATTCATTGCAACATCAGAGAAATGATAAACTTTAAAATCATTTCTACTGTTAAATTCAATATGCACAGGTGGGAGAAGTACATCATTAATTTCATCTTGTGTAAACCTAGGAGATGGCCTACTACAGGTAATTTCTCCCTCCTCTGTGTCAACTTCAGCATCAGAAGGGGGAGAAGAAAAAGTCAGATTGTTGTATGTGTGACTTACTGTCAAAATGTTTTACTTTTGTGCCCAACAAGCACTTGAATTTAGTAAACGCACTTCTTGACATTAAATTATTTGTAAGAAAACTTAATTTAAATGTTTTATTTCAGGGAACAGAACATGTGAAAGAACCTTTCTCAATTTCTAGCACAGACAACCCCCCCTCCCCATTCACTCAGCTTTGGCCAATTTTGAAAGGGTCTGTGAGTTAGATTTTAGAGCTTTATCTAACAGACTTAAACATTATAACAGTAATTTAAATGGTGAAGAAGAGCTAGGACTGCATTTTTTGAGACAACTACCTGGGCTCAGAATCATGAAACCAGACAAGGGGGGTGTTGTGATTATGAACATGGCAGACTACAGTTTAAAGGTGAAGCAATTTTAGAAAGCAATACATATGATATGAGTTCCCTAAATTAACTACACAGTACTTACCATAAAATTAAAGATTTCTTAAATGATTTATTTATTGATGGCCTCATTTCTATTCAGGAAGTCCATTACCTTTCTGTTGAGTTTCCAATTCTCCCAACCATCTTCAGATTGCCTAAAATACACAAGAGCATTGAACAAACCCCTATGCATCTGATTGTGGATGCTAGGGGTTCAATCACCCACCCTCTAGCAAAGTTTCTAGATATTGAACTTAAGAATTTTTTACTGAAAGAAAATCACCAATGTATAGACTCTTGGGACTTTCTTAAACAGATTAACAATACTATTTTTAAAGAACATTTTCTTTTTGTTACTATTGATGTTGTTAAATTGTATTCTGTTATTCCACGTGATGTAGGGGAAGAGTGGTTTTGTGAATACTTCCTACTAAAAGGGGTTGAACAAGAGAGAATCAACATGTATGAGCAAATCTTAGATATGGTCCTTAGAAGTAATTTTATCCTATTTGATAAAAAATACTATCTGCAGAAACAAGGGGTGGCAATGGGTTCTGCCTGTGGTGGTCTCTATGCCAACATAGTTATGTTGGAGTAGGAAAGAAGGTATCTAAGACCATCAAGGTTTTTTCCATTTTGCCATACCTATATTCGAAATTGGGGTGATATTTTTATCTTATGGGAAGGACCTAATTACCTTTTCCACCTTTTTATGGAATTTATTAACATCAGAACATCATTTTTGAAGTTTACATACACAATAAAACAAAATTGTATTGCATATCTAGACATCCTTCTCATTAAGGACTCCCAGCACCAGAGATTTATTGCAGAAATATTCAGAAAGAAAACTTATTCCAACTCTTTTCTTCACTTTGACAGCTGCAACCCCTTTTCACAGAAACGTGCAGCGGTTAAGGGGCAGTTTGCCCGCGCGGCATGTATGGTTACCCTATGAGAATCTTTTGTGTTGGAATGTCAGAAACTTAAGGACATGTTCTACTCTAGAGGATATATTTACAGTTTATTGAGAATATTATAAGAGAAGTTATGGTTAAAAGGCAGCATGGACATTTTATACCCATTCTAGGAACACACATTCAGTCAGACTAACCAAGAGGTTTCCCATGATTTAGCTATTGTTGAACAAACTAGATGTCTACTTGATTCTTCAGAAGTAGTGCATATGGGGAATTACAATTCCCCAGGTTTACACTTGATGAGTTACACCATTAACTATAAATCTAGTTTTTCCACCACCTTTTCATGTGAGGCCCATCTTATTAAAAAAATATTAATGAAAACCTGGAACCTATTAATGGGTAAAAAATATTTTTTTGTATTCTATAGGTGAGTGACCTGTTTGCATTTTTAGGAAGGGGGCTAACCTGAAGTATTTATTTGAACATTTGTATTTTTCATGAGCTAATGGGCACATGTCAAAATGTGGAACATGCAAATTCTGTTCATACATTCTTGAAGTTGGTGAGACCACTGTTAACATTAGAGTCAAAATACCAGGGAGACTTTCGTGTGTTACGGAAAGAGTTCTTTACTGTGCAATTTGCTCCAACTGTCCTTGTTTCTATGTCAGTAAAACCAAACGTAAACTTAAAAACAGGATTAGTGAGCATGTTAGGAACATTAGAGATAAATATGACTGTAATGCACTGACAAAACATGTGAAGCTTAACAAAGGGCATCAGTTCAAATTCATTATTTTAGAAGTTCAAAAACATATAGAGAGGAGGCAGCTTGGCCATACCTTCTTGAAAGGTTGATTTGGCAACTTGGATGCTGTACATTGGCCTGGCCTTAATGACAGTTTGTCCATTAGTAGTTTATTAAAACTGAAAGCCCTCAAAAGATGAACTATATGTATAAACACAATTGGTTTTATGAATTAATATCAAATATTATAATCCATTTTTAAAAAATATATATTTTATATGTATTAATTCTTTACATTTACCAGCACTGTTTTCACTACTGATCTGCTACATTCTATGCATATTAATTTAAATTTTTAGAAAAATCTTTTGGAATATGTCATTTGCTTGCTGTCCTATTTATCAGGCTCAAAGCATATTAATTGATGGTGGGGTGTGGATAGAATAAAACACTGTAACAACTGCTTTTTATACATCTATTTATATATTTTCATACCAATTTGAGAAATTCTTATATCTCTATGTGTCTTGTGCATTTTACTTCTGTGTTTATTGTTGCATTTTACGTGTCTTATGTCTTATGACTGCATTTAAACAGTAATGAAATATTTTGCATGTCAGTTTCCCTTTAAATATGGTATATGACTAAGGAAGCCATTCAGGATAATTGAGTCCAAAAGTTGTTTTTCTTCTTTGGTTAAATTAAAACGAACAAAAAAAAACTTATTGCAACTGTCAGCTTTAAGTTTTCTAATATGCAGCTCTCATGTTCATTCAAAATAAGATAAATTAGGGTACAGGGATGTTTTAAATAAGCTGCTTCAATAGAACTGAATAGTGTTTCCCTCAGCACAAGTATTGTTCTTAAAAAATACAAGACCATTTCAGCTTCCAAGTGAACAACTTCAAGTCGGCTCAGGTGTAAATAAAGCTCATTCATGCTGAAAAACTGAAAGTAACCCTTTTTTCAAACTGTGCTGCAAATTAATCACCTGTAAAGATGGACAGTTAAACATTTTAAATCATTATTATGCAATATTTTAACAGGGGTTGGTTGAAGTTGGAGGATCGTCCATGTCTTCTGTCTACCATGGATGAGCAGTCTCCTATTTTAATGTAAAGATACCAAAGTGACTGATGACAAGTTGTTGATGAGGAATTCTTGCTGTTTGCAATGCTTCCATAGTGGCTCAGTGGAGTAAATTCAAAAGGGCTTCACCCAAGGGGGGGGGTCATTGCTGTTGTATCATCACTTTCTGGAGTAATGTCTTCTTCCTTGTGCCCTTAAGTGATGACATATCTTTTTGGCCAGTGGGATGCCTGTTTCAATAAGTAATACTTATTATTATTATTTCTTTCTAACTTTTTTCTTTTTTGTGCATGAAGGATTTATCATGATTCTCTTCCATTGAAAAACATCCTGGAATGACAATTTCATCAGTATGAAAAATAGAATAGAGATTTGATTGGGGGAGTAAAGTCAGCTGATGTACTGACAATTAATTTTAGGTTGTATTTGTCTGAGTTTTGCTATTCTGATGATGTTTATTAATTAAACAATGAAAATACTCAACCATAAAGTTTGATCTGCACTACACTTCCAGCATTTTTTGTTTGTATTGTTTTTATTTATTTGCCCTTTGAGACCAGGATAGTCTGACTACGCAAAGCCCATTTTCTGTGGAGGCTCAGGAAGAAAAGCTTCAGCAGATACATTTAAGATGCGCATGACAATTTTTTTTACAAAGCTACAATACATAGATGGTTCTTAGACATCTAAGTTTAAACAGGTAATAGTTCTGTAGCAACACTATACAAATACAAAATGGGTATGTCACCAGACAGTGGAAGTCCCAGCCTATCCCATTAAAACAGGACAGATGTGCATCTACCTTTAAGCACAACTTAAACCAGCACCTAAACTCCCCCTGGCTCTCTTCTTGATCATACCCTGACTAACTTTCTCTACCTCTCAGTTATCTAGACTAACACCAACCCATACTTCTCCAGCTCTCTTATCCTAGCCTGTAAATAAATAAATAAATATTATTTACAATTATAACTATATACTGCTTTTCATCATGCCTATGTAAATGAAAGATGTATATTGTAAAATGCCGCTGTGCTCCTGACCCAGTCGGCTGTCCTGTCTTTAACGCGGAACTATACCCCTTCTCACGGTTCCCACCCTGAAAGGCTTGCAATGATAGAAGGATTCCATCCAGTTGCATATTAAAACAGAAAGCCACACTGGTCTGCCCACAATACTAAAAGACTATCAAGGTACTACCCCACTTCTCATGGCTCCCACCCTGAAAGGCTTGCAATGATAGAAGGAGTCCATCCAGTTGTGTATTAAAATGGAAAGCCACACTGGTCTGCCCACAATATTAAAAGACTATCAAGGTACTATCCTACTTCTCATGGCTCCCACCCTGAAAGGCTAGCAACGATAGAAGGATTCCATCCAGTTGTGTATTAAAATGGAAAGCCACACTGGTCTGCCCACAATATTAAAAGACTATCAAGGTTACTACTTTTAATGTACTTTCTGTATGTACTGAATAACTAAGCTGTTCTGGGTCTACAGCACTATCAGCTAGCCCTCAAAAGGTCCTTATACAAATCCCTCTCCTTCTAAATTTGGCAAAATACAGTAGAAAATGCTAAAAGTATACCTGGAGGCTACTCACTATATATAGCAGCTACAGAACTCATAAAATTCTAAATATTAGCTGTATAATGCTGTAAAAATACTGAAGGACCATACAAATTAAATAAAGTAAGTAAAATCCCCTTACATTGAATATACAGGCTATAAGATTCTTTTGGTCTGGTTAAGCCCCACTCCGCTCACCCTTTGGGCTCGCTCCATGCCCAACCCTGCCCCCTATTCCCACCCACCCCCACTACTGCTACATTTATAACCCCATAACCACACCCCCTCCTCTCCTTAACTAACCATAAACTAGGAAGTCATTTAAGGATCCATCCCTCCTTTACTAGGCAAAAAAAATACTTTTGCCATCTACAACAAAAACATCAAAATAAACCTCAAAAGTTCTGGGTTGGTATTAACAAACTCCTTCACCCAGGGCAATCCACAACTCCAGCCCCTTCATCCTCAACTCAAAAACCACCAGCTGCAATTGCTAACACCTTTAACAGTTTCTTTACAGAGACTATCCAGTCCCTTGCTAGCAAACTTACACCTGTTTGTTCCAACTCAGGCACCCCCATACCCAGTGCCCGACCTTCCTTTAGCTTCCAACCAGTTCCCACCCCACTTATCAGAGACCTAATTAAAAAACTAAAACCAACCACCTTATCTGCTGAACTCCACCCCACAGACTACCTGCAAAAAGCTGCAGATGCCATAGCATAGCCTGTCTCTATTTTAATCAATAGAAGTCTAACTGAAGCCTCCATCCCCTCCATTTGGAAAATATCCCATGTCATACCACTCCATAAAGGTGGCATCTCCACTGAACTGTCAGACTATAAACCTATAGCCATTCTTTCTCCCCTGGTCAAAGTTATGCAGAAGTGCATCCATAAACAACCCCTGCACTACCTCACTTAGAATAATCTGCTGGCTAACTCTCAGCATGGCTTTAGGCCATATCACATTAAAACCTCAGCCCTCCCCTCCTTCTCCAATGTCATAAATCCCAATCAAACAACAGCAAATTATCCTCAGCCCTGTTTCTCAATCTCTCCAAAGCCTTTGACATGGTTAACCACCAGTTACTTTTACATACCCTTAAAACAATATCCCTAGATAACCATGCTAGCCAATGGTATCAATCTTATCTGAGTGGAAGACAGCATGCTGTCTTATGGCAGGACAAACTCTCCACCCTTGTACCCATTACCCCTGGAGTCCCCCCGGGCTCTATATTAGGACCCCTTCTTTTTTCTCTATTTATCAATGACCTTCACACTGTCATCCCAGATGCAACCTGTATACAATACATTGACGACTCCACCCCGATGTTTTCAGCCTCTTCCTCAACAGATCTCCTCACTTTATCCCAGCAAACCTTCAACACGGTTGAAAATTGACTGTTTAATCAACAACTGATATTAAACCCTAATAAAACAAAGCTACTGCTCTTCTTCCCTACTCAGAAGTCCTCTCAATCTTCATTTACTATAACATCTAATAATGGTACCATTATCTCACCAGATACCCATAACAAACTCTTAGGAGTTATAACAGAGAACAACCTTTAATACAACATGTAAGTCAATCAAACAATTAAAACCATTAATAAAAAACTTGGCTCCCTATATAAAAATAAACCTTTCCCTACCCCTCTAGCTAGGACCGCCATTGCCTGTACTCATCTACTTTCAATCCTCCTTTATGCCTCCCATATACTCACTAACTTGAGCTAATCTGATCTCAGCAAACTCTCAAGCTGCTATAATCACATTGCCAGGTTTGCAACCGGCACTGCCTATAGGACACACCACTGTCAGAACCTAAACCTCTTAGGATGGCTAGAATTCCCTAGACTAATCCAGTATAACCAACTCATTGTTACATTCAAAGTTATTAACCAGCCAGAAAAAATGCCCTCACTCAAAAACATTATCCATCCCTACAATAACCCTAGGCCACTTCGGTCAACTATTAAACTGTCGGTACAAACTGTTAAAGCTAACAACTCAGATGGGGACTCTCTATTTGCAAATTCAGTGGGCAAAACTTGGAATTCTCTCCCGGCTGACCTTACTCTAGAACCCTCACTTACACGCTTCAAGAAAAACCTAATACAGTATTTTAAAACTCACTGGCTATGCCCTTGCTCTAAACTTGACTAAATCCTCCTTTGCTATTGTTGTCTTTCAGCTTTTCCCGGTTAGGGGTCGCCACACGGAACTCCGGTCTGCTAATGATTGATAGTAGATTTTCACGGTGCTGAGTTACCAGCTCGATGCCCAACCTTCAACGAAGGCACGCCCATTCACACATGTCTTTCGGAATGCCACTCGACCTGCGGGGTGGACATGCAGACTCCACACAGAAGGCACTCCCCCGCACACCAGCTGAGAATCGAACGGGAGAACCTCTTGCTGTGAGGCAACAACGCTACCGCTGCACCACCACGAATCCTCCTTTGCTACCATATGATAAATGATACTCTAATTAAATTACTATTTATTTACAGCTACTGCTTTGTAACCTTACTAGTTATTGAAATGTGAGATTGTAATTTGTATTTGGAGATTGCTGAACATAAGCTATAACTTATACTTGTCTTTATTATCATTTATCTGTTTGTATGTTTGGAGATTTTCTCCATGGGCCTCCATTGAAAATGGACATGTATTCATTCGGACTATCCCAGTCAACAAATGTAAAATAAAAAATAAAATAAAAACATTGCAACACATTTATTATTATATAGCACTTTTATGTAAATCCAATTGAATTAACCTCTGTCTTGATTGTATTACCCATTGTATGATTCTAAAACCCCATTTCTACAGTTAAGAAACTGATTTTTCTCTGTAAATGGTTTTGTATTTTTATAAGTTTAATGGAGCTTTTCTCCCCATGCCTCCTCTGAGAATGGGCCTGAGTGCCCAGTTGGACCATCAGACCATCATAGCAAACCAAAGGCAATAAATAAAAAAAACAATAAATGCTTTTCTTCTGTGGTGACATTATATATGATATTAAATTTCAAATATAAAACATTTAGCATGCAAACAGTTCATATGCACTATATGTGACAAACAGTCATTAACTGTGACTTATAAATGGCAAGCTATAAGTAAGCTGATTTACATTTTGCCACTGTTTCTCTGAAATAGTACTTCATTGTATCTCCCCCATTAATCACCTACATTTTGTCCTCAGTCTGTGTTGCTTTGTTCTCATACACCGTGGGAACACATTTGTAGCTTGTTTGTCTAACATCTGTGACGCATGATTCTCTTCCTTCCCTATGTGTGCCAACACACTTTAGAAATGTATCACTTTTGTCACTTGCAGAGTGCTGGCATTTTTCTGCATCTGTGTGTACCTCTTCTAAAACTGACACATAGGTTGATAATTTTATTTATGCACTCCAAAGAGAAATTATATTTTAACATAACATGCTGAGTATGATTAAAGGACAAACTTAGCTCAGTGTATCTGCATCAGCTGCTAGAGCAATTTATGCATAACTGTGTTTCCTAAACAAGTGCTTATTTTCCACAAATTAAAAAATAACTGTAACTAAGAAAAAACAAATTTAGATGCAAACATCAACATTTGAAACTAGCAGCAGGATTTTTTCCTTCTGCCAGTAATATGTTTTACATTCTTTGAGATGAACCACGTTTCGGCATTATTAACAGCATTACATGCTTGTATTAAAATAATGTCAACACATTTTTGTTCTTTGCCCCTCTGTGACTGTTTATAAGAACCATAGTAGTATACACCATAAACCTAATGAATATGCAACATTGCCTGTAATCATCTCTGTTAGAAAAGGTTGAATAATAAACAACCACGTGCTCACCTTCAGTCAGCATGCTTTTCAGTGTAATACAGAGGTGTTGCTGCCTATAGAATTGTTATAATTTCTAGCCTTCTGTAATAACTGCATTAATGTATAACAAAGGGACATTGAATACAGAGAGCAAGTTAGTACAAATAATTTGAATTTAGTTTATCTCCTGTTTTAGGTAGAAGAATTAAAGGAAAGAAACATGTCAAGTACAGTAGATGAAAGCAGCACATTTTCTTCTGGATATACACTGCAGGAACTGAAGACCTTTCCAAGCTTGGACACTTCTGACAGCTAATAGCATAACCTGGTGATCTTCTTATGTAGGGAGAGAGAAGGACTGCAAAAGGGAGGTGACTCTATGCCTCAAGAGAAGCTGGGAAACACTGTAGGAGCTATATATATATATACATATGGCACCTTGACGTGTACCTGGTATTGCTAAACAGATGGACCTCAGAAAACTTGTTCAGGACCAGTCTGTATTTTGAATGTGACACTACAACCTCTCTATAAATCTGGCATTATGGCCCATATTAAATGTCTGTATTATGCATTCCTAGAATGCACTGTCTACAACACCAAGAAAGGAGAATGTTTCAGTATAATATGATACTAGAAGGGTTAGTTCAGAGTAATGTATTTTAATGAGAATTCTTTTGTTACTATAATAATTATATGCTTCTTTGTCCTTGTGCTCAGGTAATATCCTCTTCAGACCAACTCATATTCTGCATTTCACTCTTTTTTATGTTTTCTTTCATTGCAATGGATTTATAAAACCAGCATTTCAAACGAAGACTAATACAAACCATCAACTATTGCTGTTTTGTTTGCCCTAATAGGAAAATGCATTTTGGCATGTCAATGTAATTGTCATGGTTCTGTGTCAGGAGGTTAGTCTGAATCATTTTGAAGATACCTAGGGTGTACAGAATGAAACAATTGGCCTGAAGATTGATGTTTACAGTACGGAATTCAATTATGTTGCATGTCAGGCAAGACAATTTCATAAACATGTTAACTAAAAAGGTAAAAACTGTCAGTATGGTGTCATAATCTGCTTTTCAAATCTATTAAATTACTGCTTTTGAATATTTCCTATTGCATTTGGTATAGTCACTGCATTTTTTCTGGTCATAAAGTTTGGCTTCCCTTGCTAATGTTTTCTGTACTGCATCACTTTGGCTGTTCAGGTAGTGGCTGCCATGGAAAATGGTGTGATTTAATTCACAGTTGTGGTTCTTGTTTTTGTTTATTTTCACTGTTTCGATAATCAGGAAAAGAGAGGGACACTGTCACCATGACACCAATCAGGTGATCGTTCATTACCGACGGTTAAGCTATAGTATCTGCTTCTTTAAGAAAGTTAATGTACTGCTTGTCTACACAGCAGAATAATTTTTGATTGCAGTTCTTATAGACTGGATTAAATAACGGATAATATGTTACCTTGCATGGACAGAGTGTGGGTTGTAGAGTTTAGGGTATGGTATATTTCTTGGCTTGAGGCGTACCTCTCATATATCCAGATATTTGGGAACATCCCTGATTTTGTTTCAGAATTTTGCTCTCTAATTCATAATATTTGTAATTTTGTGACAAAACAGTGAGGGTTAAAGTCATATATCACAGCTACATACTTTCTGTTCCTCCGAAAATGTACAGTAATATAAATTCTTGTATACTATCAGCTTCCTGTTAGGATTTTCTCAGTATTTAAAATGACTGTGACTTGGAGCCTTTGTCACTGATTGTTTTTCAGTTTATCTTTGATTTTAGAGAAAATAAGCTGAGGACAATGGTTTGTAGAAAATTAAAAAAAAATTTGACCTAATGAGGCTTTCTTAACTATAATTTGGTCTGATCACCACTGTCAGTCTTCATAAGAGACAGCATGGAGAGCAGAACAAATGGCTATATTGGTCTGCATTAACAATCAGAATGCAGTTTGTCTGTGGGGCTAGCATGCTGGAAAGGACTGAACATGCCCAGATTACTGTCCTTTCCTCAGGACAGTAAGAGGAACATTCTCCAGGCTGAGTTGCCCTCAGCAATGGCAGAGCTGAAGGGTAACATGTATCACCTACCCCGGGATTCATGAAGCTCGGCACAAGAATGGCATTAGGTTTGTGCCAACCGTGCAGCGTAGTGATGGCGCAGTAGCGCCATATGAATATGAATGAAGGCATGCTGCCACCACACCCACGTGCATAGCAAATGTACGCAAGTGCATGGGGCATGTCCAAACACTGCACGGAGGCATGGACATGTTGGCTGTTTACGTGCAATCTAAAATGCTGAATAGTACAGCCTGCCTCTAATAGTAATCACACCTGTCAGTGTCCATGGATACTGAAACATATGCAAAGCATGCAAGACAGTTTTGCGAACACAAAAATAAGAAACAAACACAAATGCACGTAGATGAATATTGAGTCCCCATCCCTCGAACAAATGACATTTAAAATCCCGTGCCCATATTCTATTGTAGTGTCGATAGTTATACCAAGTGGAAGTGAAACGCATTGTGTTAGCGTGCCACCAGTAGCTAAGTCTAGCCCAATGGTCAGGGTTACCACCTGTCCCACATTGTGAGGGACTGTCCCCCTCTGGGCAGTTGTGTCCATACCAAAACCATTATAAATGTAAAATATCCTGTGATCGTAGGACATAATTATGTCCCACATCTTATGTAATAGTCACATACAATAGTTATTTCCGTATGTAAAATACCTGCATGTTACAAGAGACAGAATAATCAAGTAAACGAAAAAGAAGAAGCAGCTAAACTGCCACAATAATAAGCTTACATTTAGGCATAAAACAAAAGTACTATCTGTTGTACTGACCGTGGGTATGTGTTGCCTTGAAAAATCTGGTGTGTCCCGAATATATCCCATCCTGGCCATATGAAAAGGTGGCAACCCTACCAATGGTCAGAGCATTTGCACAATAACTGGCCAGCCTCTTAATCCCCCCTAAAACCAGTGACCTTTGGAGGAAAGGTGGTGAATTACACTGAATGAACAATGACAATAATTAAGAGTTATAGACGTCTTTTACTTCAGAAAATAAGTATTAATACATATGCTCTGAGTCTGTCAATGTTTCAAGTTAATAGTACTAATATTTTAAAAGTGTGAAGGGCCCCAAACACTCTGGAGAGGGCAATGTGTAAAGGTGTGTCATGGCTGCAATATCAAGTGGATAATGGCTGTTACACGTGGAAACTCAACACGGGTAGGGTGGAGGAACTATGGGTATGCGGTTATGGATCCAGGAGTGCCAGGGTTGGTTGGGCCGGTTCCAATGGATCGCCCCATGTAGGTCAGCTAATACGTAATAGGTATATATGCATACGCACATGCAGACAACAATATGTTGAAGTACATTCTCTGTAACACATGCACTCCATTTATTGACATAAATAATATGAATGTGCACAGACAAACAAAGACAGTAGCTGGAATAATAGGCTGTGCAGATGAGGAACAGGTCAAATGACACTGTATCACATCCCAATTACCATCGGTAATCCGTACATGAACATATTGCGACATCTGTCTGCTGTATAACGTGCTAAATACTGATTACAAGATAACTGGAGTGAAGTGTGGCGTCATAATGACTAAGGCAATAGTATGCTGGTGAAGCATATATAAAACCCAATATGCATGTGTAAGTGCGTATGAGTGGGAAATGTATTGGTCAACGGACACACAGATGTATATATATTTATATATATATATATATATATATATATATATATATATATATATATATATATACATTTATATATATATATATATATATATATATATATATATATATATATATATATATTCACACACACACATATATACACAAAAAATATATATATATATATATATATATATATATATATATATATATATATATATATATATATGTATATATGTTACTGTAAATATACACATGTACATACCTAGGTTACGTTACAGCAATTACGGGTAACATATGTTCAGACCGGGCATATGTTAGTGGGAGGTCCAATAAACAAACGTCTACCTCCCACACACCCCCAGCTAGGCTGGTGAGACATACAGACATGCAATAAAGGTAAATACACCGCTGCTTTCCAGACCACTGGCAGGAAACTACCAGTGGGAGAGCTCTGCAAGGTCTACACTTTAAACATGGATCACGGAGTCCCTTGTGGGACACCAAAAATTTGCCTTGTAGGCAAACCTGTGATGATTGATGCAACCAGGATGTAGCTGTACACGGAACAGTAGGTTGTGCAAGTCTGATAACACATGGGTTGACAAAATGTATGGCATGTGTCCCGACATGGGGAGAGTGGGCAGTGTGTAGGAGTGTGTTCATACCCCAGCTGCGCTCACAGTAAGGATGAGTGCTGTAGAGGGGTGTCAGGTAGGGGAATCATGGGTATGCAATCGGTCCTAAGTGTACAGGTGTTGGTTGGCAGAGATGTATTAGGCCCGCCCCGTGGAAGTAATTAATATTCCTATGTGGGTATAGCAGATGCCCATACCTCCCAAACCTTAAGAGTACATCTACTGGATAGTCTGTAAACCATTGGGGGAACACATAGGGACTATATCAGTGAACTGTACCCGATTATCATGGATGTCCGTGATTACGAATCAGAATCTAACACAGTCCCAACTAAACCCTTTTAGAACTAGTTATATTAGGTTGACAGGTGGTGGAATACACGTAATGAATAATGACAACATGTATGAGTCATAAACAGCATGTACCTCGACAAATGTGTATGAATACATATGCTCTGGGACTGCCAATGTGTCAGGTTAATAATACCAATCATCTGAATGTGTCCCTGAGGGTGTTATGCAGTGTCCCTGATTCAATGTTCATTCTCCCCCATTTGTATGTGAGGTCTGCTTGTGATGGAAAGCGCATATTCCGTCGACTACCTTAGGTAGATGATAGTATAATAGGTTGGGGTTACCACCTGTTCACCTTTGCGAGGGACACTCCCCTTTGGGCAGATGTGTCCTGCAAAATAAATGTTATTATGGCACATGGCCTGTGATTTAGGGAAAAGAATCCATATATTGTCTGTAGTGATTGCATAAAATGATTATGTTGTATCTGAAACACCTAGATGTTATAGGAATCAGTATTAGCAACTATAATGCTACAAGAATAACCCTTTATTTAGGCAAAATGGTGAAGTAGTCTATTTTCTACTGGCTGTGGGTATGTGTTGCTCTGCCAAATCTGACATCTCTGCATATAGGTCTTATAGGGCTGCCACCTTTCAAAATGGCCAAAGTGGGACCTGCTCCGTAGAAATGTCAGACGTACCTGGTCAGAACATACCTACAGCCATGCATAGTACAGAACTATATGTATTTGCACAAATAAAAGCTTTGTCTAGTAGTAGTCCACTTGCGTATGCTACTTCACATAACATATAGAAGTGTCATATATACAATAACTGTTACATGCAACTATTAGAACAATGTAGAATATAATATTGTCCTGTAATCAGGACATTTTCTATGTCTTGATTATTTTCGCATGACACATCCGCCTAAGGAGGGACTGTCCCACTCAAAGTGGGACAGGTGTTAATCCTAAAGTCCCACCTCGGCCAATTTAAAAGGTGGTAAACCTACAATAGGTATGTGGTAGCATGACCCGGCAGACGGATGTGAGTCCCAAAACACATTTACTTATCTGCATTGCAGAGTATCGGTTCCCATGTATCAGCCAGATGGGAGCAGATTGTATGAGGAACACGCATATAATATTATTAACTCACTGGACAGGCTTCCAATTCTGTACAGTTGAATGCCATGTCATCACCTAATGGTCAGCCATACCCGATACTGTAGTCATGTAGTCCAATGTAATAGGCATCACAAAGGATCGCGCCCACCCAGCGTGAGTGACACAGACAAGCACCAATGTCGGTGCATGTGCAAGTGAGGGAGCGAGTGGGTGTAAGTGTGTTTGGCTACCAGTATGCGAGTATTGCACTGGTAAAGAAATGTGGAGGCTAACCAAGTGTAAGAAGCTGTAACCAGAGGTCAGCAGTGCTTAACACCGCGCAATCCCACGCACAACCGCTCCCAACTGCGTCAGTGTGCCTTATTCCCTCCGTATCCAATGGGCTTGTTCTGCCCACAAACAAATAACTGTCCTTTGCAAGTGTTGGTAGCAACACCCTGCACTCACAGCTAATGTGAATTACCAATACACCATGGCAAATATACAGACAATAGACAGTACCACACACATACCATACAGCACAGTCATTCAACAGTATAGCAATGTACCGGCAGATATGTCCAGACCACTGGTGTTTGCAGACCTGGCCGTCTTGTGTTTATGTGTGTGAGCATGCCCAGTATGTCTATTCTGCATGTTGTTGACTGACATTGCCATCATACTTTTATATGTTTGAGCATGCCCAGTATGGCCAACTGTATTGCATGTGTTACATGTCCAGGTAGTCTGTACTGTGGTGCCGATCTCTGCATTGTACACTGACAGGTGGCAGGCTGTGTCTGCAGGGTATCCATCGGTCATGTGGCATTGACTTTTACTACATTTTTGCACAGCATGGGAGGACATCCGACTGTATCCACATTCCTACACAGCACGGGGGGCACCTGACTGTTGCTATATGTGTACGTTGGAAGGGGGGCACATCTGACACTTGTACACTTTTGCTACTACTGTACTGGTATGTCAGGTACTCCATTTCAGTGTGTAGATCTACCTATTGTGCTGGCTAGAGGCATACCAGTGTACTCCAGATCTTAGCTTTAATTACCAACATATTAGTTTCAGAATTCCTAGCCTTCACAACCTACATCCAACTGCCTGGCCTGCTGTAGTCTGTCTGTGTGGGTCTGTGGGGGGAGTCATCCATAGGGCATATTCAGAGGCCATAGTACAGCATTTGTCTGTGTTGGTCTACACCTGTCCAGCTGGTTGAGACTTGTGTGGGCTGTATGGACACACATGATGCTCAGCCCATTACCCGCAGTGGGTTATGACACCCTGTGTACTACTGGCTACTATGGTGACCCCCGTATGTGCTACAAATGTCATGGTGCCACTATGGACGTCTACTGTCTGCTGCCTTAACATTCGGCCACCAAATTCCCTTGCATGCTCACATCCATACCATAGCTACAGGTACCAACACATTCTAATGCAACTACCAGTTGGTAGGTTGATTGAATTACCTTGAGGGTGTGCCAGACCTGAGGATGGTGCTGGAGGGCTGCCTATGTCGGATGCACATAGTGCACTTCCTATACATGGCTGAGCACAGGTAGTGTCATGTTTGGCATTGCTTTTACTGTCTGTGCGAGTCAGAGAGGGTGACATTCTCTGGGTCCCTACTGTGTCAGTGCATATGCTATGCGTTGCCTCTTTGCCAAGGCCAGGTCATACCGGGCACACCTCCTTCCGCCTACTTGGTCCGGCTCAGGTTGTTCCTCCTCCGAGTCACTCTGTGACTGTACAGGCCTTGGCATTGGTGGGGGGCTGTGTGGCCCTGGCCCATGCTGTTCCTGCTGCAGCTGTTTCCGCAGGATCATATTGTGTAGCATAGCACATACCATAACAATTTGGGTGCATGTAGCTGGTGAATAATGCAAGGCTCCACTGGATGTGTCCAGACACCGGAACCGTGACCTAAGCATCCCAAAACACATGCTCTATTATATGTCTGGCCTGTGCGTGTGCCTCATTATGGCGTCGTTGTTCAAGTGTGTGTGCATTTCTGATGGGTGTCATCAGCCATGGCTCCAGTGGGTACCCAGCATCCCCCACTAGGTGACTGTAGGGGATGTCCATATTGGCAAAGCTGTGGTACATCTGCATCAGATGCCATATATCAGAATTGTCATAGCTTCCAGGGCAGCCAGCACACACATTCAGTATAATGCCCTGGGCATCCCATACGACCTGGCGGTTGATGGAGGGAATGCCCCTGCAGTTAATGTAGGCCCTACCCTGCTCACCGGGTCATGCTTTGATGCATACGTGCGTGCAGGCTATAGCACCCACTACCCCAGGGTAGTCTGCCATTTGGTGGAAGAGAAGCATATTGCTGGTCAACAACTCACATGTGTTGAGGAAATGTACGTGCTCACTGGCATGTTGTGACATAGCATCTAGGAACTGGTGGAATACCCTGGATGCAGATGACTGTGAGATCCCCATGATATCCCCAGTTGTGCTTTGGGAGGTACCTGTGGCTAGTATACCTAGGCCTACACATACCTTGGTATCCACTGGGATGGGTTCCCCTCGGCCTGTTCGATGTGTCAGGTGTGGCCGGCACAACTCAACAATCTGCTGTAGAAGGTCTCTGTCCACCCCATAGCGCTCCACTATCTCGAGCTCATGTAGCCCCTGGTAGGTTACCCTGGGTCTATACAGTCTTCTCTGTCTCCTCACTGAGGGTTGTTTGGCAGCATTCACGTCCTCACCACCCTCAGCCTCCTGCACATGTTGGTCTATGTTGCCTGCTGAAGCCCTTCTCATTTTGTAGGATTGTTTGTTAAAATTTCCCCGCATGTATACACTGGTGGTGTAGAGTGTGGAAAAACCTGAGGGAATGATGCTTGCTCACTTTATCATAGTGTTCTGGGCTGGGCTGGTCTACTGGGCTTGTAATCTGCTGATTCTGATAAATATCACCTGTTTGCCCAGCTTGTTCACCTTGACTACTCTCCTACTGCTGTTGTCCCTCCCAATTGCACTAGGCAGGTATAGACACACCCCTAGCTTAGGCATGCTAAGCTAGGAGCAATCCCGAGACACAGGGCTCCAATCGACATACAGTATGCCTGACACCCCCCCATGCTTTCACCTATATTTGAGTCCTGCACCCAGCTATCTATACACATACACTCTTGGGACCTGCATCACACCCTGGGGATAAACGGGATTCACTGTTTTCCACCTTGTTTGCATAGTATTATCTTCTAATGCATAGTTACATGACCAATACTGAGCTTCCCCAAAAATAACCACTGCTTACTGTCATGCAGACCCGCACACAACTGGTTAAAAGCACCTTACTATCACCATATTCAATGTCCCTTGTTCTTCCCAGCAACAAAACAACCGGCCTCTGCACGGCTCGAAACTGGGACCCTGCACACCACAGACGATGTGCTTTACCACTAAGCCATGTCAGATATACATACATCTGAGGTTATCACGTACAGATCATCCAGCACAGGCATTCAACAGTATAGGACATGCATTCCATCATGTAGATTTATGTGTGCTAATGTCCACACACACACATAGATCCAACAGCGGACCACGTGACACAAAAGCATTAGATAAGAATGAAAAGGAAACTACATGTGCCTCCTGCATTATGTACTGATGTTAATATCAAGGCAAGTGTGTTTCTGTGCATCACACGGGTTCAGACTGTATTAAGGGTAAGATTAGGGCTGCTGACATTACTCATCAGACCTATTTCCAAATGTATGTGTATGTCTTGCCAACCCAGTCTCTTGGCCGATTGTGACATTTATGGCCACTATATAGGAAAACAACAAAACATGCTACTCAACACATCCAGTAGCTAGCCACTCACAGACACCAACACATAGGATATGATTGCCAAACACACACACCTGTCATGCCTTGGAATAGAATACCTACCTGTCTATTTTATCACACTACAGCATTATGCAGTTACAGAACGTGCTACTGAGATTACTGGGACACAGCACTTCCAGAGGTGTTCTTCTAGGTGGGTGACAAAGGCGGCGATAGGGATTGTATGGAGTGTGAGCAGTCTAAAAGCATTATTCTGTCCCCAGGCAGACGTAGACACACACACAGTTGGCATATCTGGGATTAGAACACCAACCTAACTACCTTATCACACTACAGCTTTATGCAGTTACATAAAGTGCTACCAAGATTACTAGGACACAGCACTCCCAGAGGTGTACTTCTAGGTGGCTGACATCATCAGCATTGGCAAAGACAGTGATAGGGATTGTATGGAGTGTGAGCAGTCTAAAAGCATTATTCTGTCCCCAGGCAGATGGAGACACACACACGCACAGTTGGCATGGCTGGGATTAGAACATCGAACTAACTATCTTATCACACTACAGCATTACACAGTTACAGAATGCGCTACCAAGATTACTGGAGAACAGCACTCCCAGAGGTGTACTTCTAGGTTCGTGACATCATCATCATTGGCAAAGACAGTGATAGGGATTGTATGGAGTGTGAGCAGTCTAAAAGCATTATTCAGTCCCCAGGCAGACAGACACACACACACACACACACACACACACACACACACACACACACACACACACACACACACTTGGCATGGCTGGGAGTAGAACACCGACCTATCTACCTTATCACACTACAGCATTACACAGTTACAGAAGCGCTACCGAGATTATTGGGACACAGCACTCCCAGAGGTGCACTTCTAGGTGGGTGACATCATCAGCATTGGCAAAGATGGCGATAGGGATTGTATGGAGTGTGAGCAGTCTAAAAGCATTATTCTGTCCCCAGGTAGATGGAGACACACACACACACGCACACTTGGCATGGCTGGGATTAGAACACCATCCTAACTACCTTATCATACTACAGCATTATGCAGTTACAGAACGCACTACCAAGATTACTAGTACACAGCACTCCCAGAGGTGTATTTGTAGATGGGTGACATCATTGACCTTGCTAACAGTGGGTATAAGAAATGTATGGAGTGTGAGCAGTATAAAGGTATGACTCAGTCCTCAGGCAAACGGGGAGACACACACGGCAAGTCTGGGACTAGAACACTGACCTAGCTACTTTATTACACTACAGCATTACGCAGTTACAGAACACTCTACCTAGATTACTGGGACACAGCCCTCCCAGAGGTGTATTTGTAGATGGGTGACATCATCGGCATTGCTAACAATGGGTATAAGAAATGTATGGAGTGTGACCAGTCTAAAAGCAATTTAGAGTCCACCGGCAAACAGGGACAGACATACACACACACGCCAGTGTCGGGTACGGAACACCTGCCTATTTACAGATTACTATTACAATACTACATATATACGAATCTCGCTACACAGACTACACATGTCAAGGCTGTCATTATGACTGTCTGGGAATGCGGACATCAACAGGGATGCTGGAAGTTAAGATGTACATACCTGTGAACCTGTGTGTTTAAAGTATGAATCCATCCTGACCTGGAGTATGCCCATCTGTTGAATGGACGACTACTACCACTATACAGGGTTACAATGGCCATGCCCATACACACAGGCACATAAACAAAACAAGGTGTCACTGGGCATGCTCACACAGTAGTACAGGGCTGGTCGGAATGCACTACTATGTTTCCATCTACACAAGGATATACTGGGCATGCTCATACTCCTAGTAGCACAGGGCTGACTGGGATGCACTCTGATGCTAAATACGGATGGTCTCAGTGGCCATGATATTACATGTAGACATAAATAACACATTGTAATGGGCTCTGGTGTTGGTAGTTGTCATTGTTAGTGGAAACGCTGCTCTACATATATTTGACACTGGTCTTTAACAAATCAGCTGTCATTCTGGGATGACATGGCTGACAGTAGGCAGGCCTTTGACACATATCACATGCATCCATGATACAAGGGAGTGTGGATATTACCCAAGTCGCATCTGCCCACACTGTGCCATTCCAAGGCAAATGTCCTAAACACAGGTTAACTCCTATACACCTACAGGGCAACTGCATTGTTTTCTTATGCTAACCAGTGCTAGATATGTAGCGCCCATATTCACAGCTGGCCACTGTAGATCCAACAATGGGGAGTACTGACATCTGTGCAGTGAGGAACACCTGGGTGATGTCTCTGTAGTGCACAATAGTGCTACCACCATATACCTCAGAACCTAGCACTACCACCATATACCTCAGAACCAGACATGTGGGCCATAACACAGATACAGATCGCTCCAGGTGGTGTACCCACATACATAAAGGCCACTCACCTGTACTGACCGGTCTCCCCACGAAAGGCATCACAGATGAGCCATGTGCAGGACACAGTGTCATATGCTGCATTCTAGGATGTAAACTACAGACACCACCATGCCGTCAGACCACCACCACGCATCCATACATGTTGTATGACAGATGAGTACGCCACCATGTGTCCCTTGACCTGTGTACTGTACTAAGCTCTATATCAGCTGTAGACAGTAAACATGTACTGACACAGTTGCATCATGTGTTATGCAATGCAATGATACCACTGTCTGTGACCAGGTCAGCTGTACACATACCAAGGGCCCTCAGTACTGTCCACCATTAGCAGATGCCTGTTGCTGTACACCAGTACACACCCTCATGTATGGATATGACATATGTGTACCTGCCCTGGGTATATACATGCCACACACACAACATACCTGTAAATAGCATAGCTGTTGTAGTCCTTTGTGCAAACAGGTGGCTACAGCCATTACACATATGCACATGGAATGTAGGTCCATGGCTGCTGAATGCTAACAGTACATAAGGTGTGATATCAATGTTGACAGAGGTAACATCCCCTCTGTACTGGTCACCCATTATATCATACAACAGTCCATGTGTCATGTATGTTATTACACATATCCGCCAATTGCAATGCCTACAAACATGACCAAATGTCAGGATTGTAGGACCTACACACCTGTACACGTAGTGTTGTGCTTTCAGATAACATGCGTGTGCAGTTGCTGATGTATGCAGGTGGCGTGTATCCTAGTACATCATGCAGCTGCAATGCAGCCTCAACATTGCCAACTGTATATGGTGATATGCTGAATGTACAGAAAGATGTACTACAGGTATGGACAGATGTGTTGAAATAACTAAGTGGCGGGGCATCTTTGCAGATGGATGTTTGCTGTGGACAGCTCACAGGTGTGTCTCAAGCAGTCCTACAATAACCTGTGTAACCAGTAAGCAATGGTTTCATTAATTGAAGGACATAACACACAACTTAGCGGTCAGGGTGATAGCAAAGGTAAATCACTTGACATCTGTTAATAGATGTAACATCCCTAGTGCATATATCAGCACTGTTGGCACAGGAAACATCAGTACAGTTTGTAACGGGTGCAATACTGCTGTACGTCTGACATACATGACACGATCTAGGCAGTTCTGAGATTCACAGTACTGGCATGTGTGGTTGCATGTGTGTCCATATTTGTCACGTATTGTGGGGAATACATCTCAATTGTTGCTCACTCTCCTGTACACTAGTGTACACATCTGTACAGACTGCAATGTGTAAAGCAGGGCATAGGCAGGGGCGTGTATCTCACACATGTGAGGTATCTGTATGTGCATGACATAGGTGTATTAATTACTGAATGCCACAGTGTGTGTATGTAGGGCTGACTGTTCCCAGGGGTGAGGATGTATGTTACCATACTGAACTGATAGGACCCCTCCCACCATCCAGGCGATGCATTCAACTATCTGTGTTGATGTCCCCGATCTTAGGCCGTACTGACTACCTGTACATGTGTATTCTCTGTGGCACGTCATGTAGGTGCACAATACTGTAATGATGATTTGCACATAGGCAGGGGTCCTGAGCACACCTGTAGCAACTGTGTGCAAGTGTGTGTTACTGTGTCGGTGAAGCCATGAGTGTGTGTGTGTGTGTGTGTGTGTGTGTGTGTGTGTGTGTGTGTGTGTGTGTGTGTGTGTGTGTGTGTGTGTGTGTGTGTGTGTGTGTGTTACAGTGTCACTGAATACATGTGTGTCAATACCTGAGTGTGTGGGTGCAGTTGTGTGCTGGCATCCTGTCATGAGAACATGTATTACTGATTCCCATTGAGGCATCACACTTCCCACTGGCCTCTACCCCTGTAATCAGCTAGACCACTCTCTTACCTCACTACTCCATGTAACTGTACCTGTGATGTCACCCTTTATGAATGTCACTTCTATGGCCACAGAAGCTTAATACACAGCTATCATGCTCTTGGAATGGTAGACATGTTTGTAACATGGGACATTCTCACTGGTATGTGGCAGCTACATGTTGCATGCTGGTATATTCATACATACCTGTGAGTAGTCCACATTGACATATGGGACACTTAACTGCAAACACTGACATCCACTTGCACGTGCAATTAGACCTGAAGAAGGACAGCAGAACAACATGAACAACATGCATTTACTGTTGTTACACAAGACACATACTGTTAACAGTTTTGTACACCTGTACTACTTGATATATCTGCTCACTGTCAACAGTCCTCAACATTTGTAAACTACACATATCATCCTAGTCTGTTCACCCTGTGCATCAGACCATATGAGCATGTCCCTGCACCGATGGTGTGAATGTCATTGATGCGGCACAGGCATCATCATATGCACAGGGTGTTAATGTTTGCGGGAGACCTAGGCTGCACTGTTGCTACACAAGACACATACTGTTAACAGTATTGTACACCTGTACTACATGGTATATCTGCTCACTGTCAACAGTCGTCAACATTTGTAAACTACACATATCATCCTAGTCTGTTCACCCTGTGCATCAGACCATATGAGCATGTCCCAGCACTGATGGTGTTGATGTCAGGGATGCGGCACAGACATCATCATATGCACAGAGTGTTAATGCTTGCCAGAGGCCTAGGCTGCACCATTAGATGACATCATGTGTGTGGGTTTGGGCCTTTGATCTAATTGGGTGTGTGTGGATGTTATGCATGTGTGTGTTGCGGTGCCCTACATATGTGTCCAGTGTGTGCGTGTATGTCTGCACACAGTTCTCCCATGTGTCTGGCCTACACAGGGATATTATTGACATCTGCAGACTGTACAGGTGAGGTTTTACAGTTCACGGTATCCAGCCATGGACATGTGACCTGTGCCTGCCAGGGGTTGCACGGGCACTACCAGACAGAGGTGCAGATTGGGTGCTGTCTGATGTCACTAGTCCACTGGAACCATGTCCCTGTTGGGACCATCCCGGGCCACGTGCATGTGGCTTGCTGTGTCGTGGTGTGGACAGCACAGCACCAGATGCACTGCTGCTGCTACCGTCACTATGGGAGCAGGCATGTGAGGTAGCTCCTACACATAGACCTGACACAGGTGATGTAGCAGGCCTACGTCCATGTGCCCGACACCTCACTCCTACCGGATGTTCCAACACAGACAGCTCACACTCGCGGATTGTCATGCCACTGTCGAGGACTCCAACCATGTCACCCAACCATCTATCCAAAGCATCAGCAATCTGCTGTTGAGCATTTACCATTGCCTGGATGCTGTTGTTTAAAGAATGGACAGCAGCCCTCTGTAGCCTCTGATCTTCTCTGTTGCACCATTCAGCATGTGCCTGTGCCTCCATTACAGCCTGAGACATGCATCTGGTGACACCAGCTGCTGTGCTCTGTCGAGCAGGAGCATGTTGGCCAGAGGTCCTCCTATGAGCAGCACTGGTCACGTGACTGTGTGGGGCACCACCAGTAGTTTGGCTGACACCATGGTGTGCAGGCACACCTTCCATAGCCCCTACACTTTCCTGTTCCAAGTTACCACACGCCAACTGTCCTTCCTCTATGGCCACTGGTGATGGGGTATGTGCAGGTATAGTATCTGTGTGTGGGGATGAGGTGGATATAGATGGAATGACAACCAGTGGCACAGTTTCAGCTCCTGACAACTCTGCCTGTGACCCAATCATACATTCATCATCACTGCTAAAGTCTGTGGGGACATTAACATCTGATGTACGGCAGAAGGGCAATGCACCTACATCACCTGTGAGGGCAGACAAGAACTGTACATTACAATTTATACAATAGACACACACACACACACTCATGTGATATGACAGAAGGCATGCAACATGCATGTGATACGGCAGACGGCATGCAGCACAGACAATAATAGCGGTAGTTATCATACATCCCTAGGTTGCACACAGCATGCATATGTGATAGCAGACGGCATGCAAATTACACAATCATAGTAGCGGTTAGCATACATCCCTGTATTACACCATGTGGACCAGCACAGGTTAACAGTATGCCTGCCTGATGCATGGCATATGACCTTGATAATCACATGTAGTATGACGTGATCTGCTGACGTGTGCAATGACATGCATACATGTTTAACACAATGGTGTCCTGTCGAATATACAGTGGGACAATGGTGTACCAATTCAGTGTTGTCTGTCCACCCTACAGATATACTGTAAATTTAGCTGATGTGCATGGCCATTGCAGGGAATCATGAGGAGTCTCTAGTGCTATACAGTGTGAGTAACAGACAGGGTTCATAGCCATGACTGTGTTCAGATACAGTACATATATACTGTGGAATGTGACCCATGTCACTGAGTTGTATACACACTAAACCATGATGCAGAAGTTGTGACACAGGTCACTGATGGGTATACGGATGACACCCCTGCACATCTGCAACCATATTGCTGCAGTCTGGCAACTATGGGCAGACATGGTGAACACGTTGGTACACCATGTCCCACATGACATCTGTGTACCACACACACACACACACACACACACACACACACACACACACACACACACACACACACACACACACACGAGGAGCTAGTATGGCATGTATGCCCATCACCAGCAACAGGAATGTAATGTATCTGTGGCCTGATGTGGATACTGTACAGGTATCTGCTGTCATGTTGCAACATCCTCAAGATGTTCAACACATCCTATGTGGTGGATTGATGTTACGCCTACACAAGATTTGCACAGGCCTGTAGGATGTCTAGCGTTCCACATCTACATTATGACCATTATACATAGGCCATGGCTGAGCCATGTGTAGCCATTGTATGACAGGGTGTACACACAAGCACAACACTTCTAGTGTATGTGTTGCTCTATGTCTCTGGCCATCCTCCATGGCCATGTGTGTACATGTGTTGTCCAAATTATAGTGATGGGCATCTATTTCACATGTCTGTGTTGTCCCATATGACATATGTGCTCCACTGACAACAGGGTTATGCAGGTAAAGGGTGGTATGTGGGATATGTTTTCAGGTTAGGTAGGCAGTGTAACAGTTGATGTCAATGCCAATTGATGTCATGGACATGTCAAGATAGCACATCACATTGTGTGACATTCATAGCAGGGCAATGATCCACACCGGTGAAACCTGTGTGCTGGCCATATTCCAGCCCACGGTGTAGTACTGTTTGTATTCACCACATGTGTAGATCAGATGTGTTGTACATTCCAAAAGTGAACAGCACCTCCACCATTGTATGCACAGCTGTCAACACATCTGGCAATAAAGTTTGTAAGGATTAGGTTCATAGGTTCATAGGTTCATACTAGGCTATCTGCCCTAGGGCATTTATAAGCCTATCCAGAGTGTGTTTGGCTTTCGCCATCCATTTTAAATTAATTTTGCTATGCCCTTTTTCGAGGTTAGTATACTGTGCCTCTGTCTAACAGTGACACAGAAGTGATACCCGGGGTAAACCTACGATCTCCCATCCACTCATCAAGATTCCTCTTGAAGAGAGTCAATGAGGGACTCTGCCTAACCTGGACTGGGATTTTATTCCAGAGTGAAGGGAGCCTCTGGGTTGTGAATCTGTCCCTCCAGCATGTCCTATTTATTTCAGTGCTGAGGTTCAAGTCTCTCGAGCGCGTAGCTCGATGGGATTTGGATTTTCTGAGGTGCAGCATGTCCATTAATTCCGGGTTGGACATGGCTTTATACATCAGGCACAGATCACCTCTGAGCAGGCAGTATGCCACTGAGTAGAGCTGGAGTTTCATTAACCGGGCAGCATATGGCATCTGTTTGAGCCCTTTGATCCTCTTGGTGAGGTTCTTTTGGGTTCTTTCAAGTTGCTGCAGGTGTCTGGTAAGGTACATCCCAAAAGAGGCATTGTACTCAATTAAGGGCCTAATGAGGGATGACTAAAGAGGCACGATGACCTCCCCTGATCTAGATGTGAATCCCTTCATGATTAGGTGGGCTATATAAAATGTTTTTCTAACCACTTTGGCCACGTGATTTTCGAATGAGAGATTGCTATCAACTTGGGTCCCCAGGTTCCTAATTACTTCTTCCGTACTTAATGGATTACCACCTATGTGGTAATTTGTGGGCACTTTGTTTTTGCCAAAGGGGATGACTATACACTTTTTGGCGTTTAGCTTGAGGCCATGGCTCTGGCACCAGTTGTCTGTTTCTATGAGGCCCTTTTGTAGGATGCTTGTGTCGGCTGGAGAGTCGATTATGGTGCCTAGTTTGCAGTTGTCTGCAAACTTGGTCAGCCACAGTCCTTCCATGTTGGCCCATACCTCCGAGAAACATATACTGAACAAGAGAGGTCCCAGGACTGAGCCTTGTGGGATGCCACTTGTAACTGGTTTGGAGTCTGACATGGCTCCAGCAATTCTAACCATGTGGGTCCTGTCCTTGAGCCAGTTTGCAACCCATCTAGTGACATAGGGATTTATATTTAAGCTGGTGAGCTTATCTATAATGCCCGAGTGGGGTATTGTATCGAAGGCTTTTGCGAGGTCCAGGTAGGCTGTGTGGACCACCTTCCCCTCATCAATGGCCTTGGTGACTGTTTCAAAGAAATCGACCAGGTTTAAGAGGCAGGATCTGCCCTTAACAAAGCCGAACTGGGTAGGATCCAGTGTCTTTAGGTCCCCAATATCTTTATTTATGAGGTCCATGATGATCCTTTCCATAGCTTTGCAGACCAAGCTAGTCAGGCATATGGGGCGATAGTTTCCAGGATCCATTGAGGCACCACCTTTGTGGAGAGGGACCACTGTTGCTGTATGCCACTCTTTGGGTACATATCCTGTAGTAAGGCTGAGATTGAACAGTAGTTTTATGTTTGGGTTTAGCTCTTCTTGGAGTTCATGTAGGATGCAGCCTGGGACACTGTCTGGTCCCATTGATGCTGTGTTTTTTGCTTTGAAGAGGGCAGCTCTTACCTGAGCATCTGAGATGTCAGGGGGGCAGCACTCTGCTGGGATAGATATTTGCCCTTTTGGTGGGGGGGGGAGTTTGTGCTGAACCTGTCGGCTAGGATGTTGGCAATGTCTGTGGGTTCGGTGTATTTTTTGTCATTTTGGACTAATTCTGAGCATATCTGGGAATTCCCACCCAGGTTCCTAACATAACTAAAGAAAGCCTTGTGATTATCCTTAGTGTCCTGTGTAATTTTTCTCTCGAAGCTGGCCTTAGACGATTTTATGAGTACCCGTAGTTTCTTGCTAATACTGATCAGAGATGCCTTCCCTTTTTGGGATTTTGCTCTATCATGTAGTAGCTTCCTCCTTCTATTGTATAGTTTGTTTATGGTTGGGGTCCACCAGACAGGACGCCTGCCTTTGGAGTATTGGGTCTTGGTTTTATTTGGGATTGCATGATCCATGCATTCCTGAAGGTGTTCATAGAATACTTTTATAAAGGATTCTGCGGTCTGGGCTGTATTTTCCACAGGCCCGGGGGCTTTGAAGGATTCCACCTCAGTTTTGAGGAGTGTGAAATTTGCTTTAGAGAAGTTTTTCACTGTGGTTTTCTGGGCAGGGGGTGGGGTCAGGATGTGAATATCCAGTGAGATTAGTTTATGGTCTGATTTTACCAGTGAGGGATACACTTCTGGTCTGGAGCATAGAGCCCCCATGTTGGTGATGATCCAGTCCAGTATGTTTTCCCCTCTTGTGGGAGTGGTAACAAGTTGTTCCATAGCATTTGAGTTTATAATTTCTAGGAACCTTTGGGCTAGGGTGTTGGAGCTAGAGTAATGCTCCCAGTCTATGTTTGGGTAGTTGAAGTCGCTCAATATAATGGTGTTTGGAGAGACCTTCATATTTTCCAGTGTTCTCAGAAAGGCTGAGTGGAGTTCCCGGGTTTGGGAGGGTGGTCTGTAGCAGGCTATAAACTGAAAGGCAGTTTTACCCACTGCTAATTGCACATGGATAGTCTCTGATGTTAAGTGTTGTGCCACCAACCTGGGGGTGTGGGTATCTTTGACGAATATTGATACTCCCCCTCCTTTTGTGGTTCGGTCCAAGTTTTGGGGCCAAAAAGCATGGTATGAGGTATAACCTGGTAGTGCTGGAGTGCTCTCGGGAGCCTTGAACCAGGTTTCTGTAACTGCACAGATATCGATGTTCTCCATGCTAAGGAGAGTTTTGAGTGCGTGCATCTTGAGGTTTAGACTTCTGGTGTTGAGTAGCATTACTCTTAGTTTCTTATCCCTTGTGATACCTATGGAGGTGGGTTTGTCTTTTGAGCCTTGCCTAAAAAAGGGACTATGGGGGTGGCAAGAGCCTTTGCCAATATCCAAAAGCCCAGGGTTGACAGGTGCAAGCCATCCCTAGCGAAGCATCGCGGCTTGTCGAGCATGTCATCCCAGGCTGACAGGCATTGGATCCCCTTTGAATGACACCAATACTTAAGCCAATTGTTGAAATTGATCATCTTGTCTTCATATTGTGGCATCATTCTTGGTGAGGGTAAGATGCTACTCAAGGTCAGGGTCATACCGGCCTAGGCTACATGCTCAGAGAGCTCCTCTATGTCTCTTTTTATGTAGTCGAGGGAGGTACATCTCATTTCATTTACACCAGCATGGACAATGACTGAGTCATATTTGTACTTGCCTTGGAGTGACCTGAGTGCTTGTGTTATGTGGCGGATCCTAGCGCCCGACAGGCAGCTCACCGTGACCTTCTCCTTGTTCAGCCTGGTGAGCGGGACGTCAGTGTGCCTGACGATAGAGTCACCTATTACAAGTGTATCAGGTATGTTGTTTAGCCTTAAGGGCTGTGACTGTTCGGCACACTGGCTTTGTGAGCTATGTGTTGCATGTGTTTTGTTTTTGGGTAGCGGTTGCTTGGGTGTCTGTTTTGGAGGTCTCTGCTGCTTAGGCAGATTTTTATTTAGAGCCTCCGAGTATGTTTTTGTGTGTTTATGTGTTTGGTTTGCTGTCGTGGTAGGTCTATGTGAGACTGGAATTGTAGTGAGTGTGGTTTCCTTCTCCTCCTGACTAGTTATGCCAGTACTGAGTTGAAAGAGCTTAGCCTCCAGTTTGGCTATATGGTTGCATCTCTCACATGTGTTGGAATTTGTTGGGAGGAGGAGAGGGTTGTCTGTGTACATGAGGCAGTTGTAACATTGCCTCAAGATTCCCAGATTCACCAGCTGGACCGGAGAGGAGATTGACAACTGACCTTTGGACATGCTAGAATAGTATTGGGAATTCCTTTATAATTGAAAAAAAGGGCCAGTGGGGAACAAGTTACTCAAGGGAAGTTTGTGAGGGTGTAGTGCTTTTAATTTTTTAGTGCTGACTTATATAATTGCTTTAGTGAGCAAGTGCCAGGCTTTAGAGTAGGAATAGGGTGTTTATTATGAGAACTAGATCAGTTCTAAGGGAAAAAGTGAAGAGCAGACTTTGTGGAGCGGAGAATGGTTTAAACCCAATTAAGCTGCCCGATGCTGTGCTATGTGCAAAATCGCGCAAAGTCACGCCAAAGTGGGTTTTATACAGGGGGACTTGAAAGAGCTAGAAATTGGCCCAAAACGGCCAGTAGACTACCAGGGATAAATAGGCTGCTCTAAGCTCCCCACTGCCACTGGTGAACAAAGAAGCCTCCCTTTATCCAAGAAAGGAAATGGGCAACACAGGAACTTTCCAAATGTCCAGAATACAGCAAAGCCTGTATTTGGACTACTCTAGGTCAGGAAAGATGGGAAACAAGGATACTTTTTTTGTTTTTTTTTTTCTTTTTTGCAACAAACAGCAGGAAAATGCAATAAATATGAAACACAGGCAAGCGCACTTGAGTGTGTAGCCTTAACAGGTAAATGCAACAAACAGGACAAACTTTAAAAGTGCAGGTGCAAAAACAACTTTAAACAGTTTAAAACAGTTCAGGAAGCAGAAATGCTTGCAGTTTAGCTAGATCGGACAGTCGCCCAGGTAGTAGCAGGAAAAAAAACACTTTTATCAGGTTAGAAGTCGCTCTTTTAGCCTCTCTGCTGCTAGCACCACTCTGCAGGACCACGAGGAGCTTGGCTGAGTAGTAACAAGCACAAAAAACACGCCAAAGAGGGTTTTATACAGTATGATGTTACATTACATATTGTACAGTGATTCATGTCGGTGAGATAATTCACATAGTTTGCAAGTGCATTGCAAGTCCAACCTGTATATTGTGACAGGACCATACATTATGTGCAGATGTTGTGAATGGCCACATGGCAGATAGATTTGTGCATTATGGTTCCTGATAAATAATAACACTCTCATCTGTAACGAGCTGCTGTCACCACAGAATGCCAGAGGTACCTAAATAGGAGTAACACAGCAGTATGAGCATAATCCACCCCTGCATAAAGGCTACAGGGAGCAATGTGCATAACACATACACTAGTACATTAGACTATACTATGGTATATGAACATGTGTGCATACACAGAGTAGCATACTATAGTATGCGGCATGTGTGTATACATGCAGTGCATATGATGTTACATTACATATTGTACAGTGACACATGCAGCTGTATGGAATATAGTTGTTATAGGTGCAGTACTGACTTACCAGGCAACTCCAGGCTCAGTGGTTGAGAGACACCCACCTCCACAATATCGGCTAAGGCTTGTGGATGTGGTTCTGCAGGTGTCCCCAGGTTGGCCAGTAGCCCCTTGGTACATGTGAGTGGGGGGTGGGTTGGTGGTCCACCACCTGTCGCACCTTGTTCCCTGGTGATTGCATTTGCATGCTGTTTTGCCCATCTAATGAGGTCTGTACAGTGTCTGTGCACCTGCTGGTATGTGTGGTTGTGGCCACCCACATCATTAACCCTCCTGTGAAGATCCATCCACAGGACATCCCGCTGCTGTGCATCCTGTGGCACATGGCTGAACAGGATGTCGTGATTATCCAGTAGGTATGGGATGAGGGCCTCATCCTCCAAGAGTGTAAAAGGGGGAAGCCTTGCACGCAACATACCTGGAAGACATAATGATGGAGACAGGTCACAGTACCTCACAGACATACAGAGCTACAGCTGAACATACATGTGTATCGCATTACTTCAGTTTAAATAGTTATATTTGCAAACCTACATGACACTGACGTGTTTGTGTCACACACATGTGACACTCAATGTTGAGTGGATATTATCACCATATATGTGTATGTGTCACCTGATTACATTTCTCATACTACATGTGGTTGCTGTCTTGATGTGGGCATGTCTGTTTGCCTGTACTGGTGTTCCTACCTATCAGCACATGGCTGGATGTGTCCACATTAATGCAGTCGACCTTGATGCAGTGTATATGTCACATATAAGGACTTACACTGCCTAAACAGACATGACATGTGACCCTGCAGACATGCTCACATAAGGTTTTACATGTATGTGTTCTGCCATATACATCTACACAGCACTGTACAGTGATTCAACATCCTGCCATGTATCACCTGTGTTGCACATGTGATACACATGGGACACTGGCTAGTCAGATGGTATTTGCAGGGATGGATATCAACTATGGCATGTACAGTCAAAGTCAACTAGTGGGCTATATGCCATGGGCCATGTATGCATCTAGGATGAAAGGTTACCTGGCAGTAGCCGACAGACAGGTCTGTGGGGCCAGTTGGAGCAGTGCCACATTACTGATCCACAGGGTTAATGATACATATACCATGCGTTACCATGTGGTCATCACACCATGTCTGAGAGGGGGAACGATGTGCAGCTTTGACAGACAGGTATGCATAGTATGGCAGGACTATGTCAAGTGTATGGGACAAGGATCTGTCCAGCATGTGGTAGGTGGATGTCCATGAAGTATGTATTCAAAATCAGGATTAGTATGTGTAGCATGTCCGACATCACTGGGCTGGACATGGATTTATTCAGGGTATGCATCATCCTACAAAGTGGAGATGGGGAATGGGAAGGCTGGTGTAGGCCATCTGCACATGACCAATACCGCTTAAAGGAAATATGTGATCTGATATGGATCACTTGAGTGGTCTGTATGGCTGGACAATGATCTCTACATTCATGAATGGCACCCTATTATTATTAGGGTTGCCACATATGACTCCCTGATGGGTGTGGTGACGTAGCTATCACAGAAAAGACAACTGCCCAGTTGCATCCCTCACACACAAGTGTCCATTATGATGACTGCTGCTTAGGTGGTAGTTCATGGGTACAGGGTTATTAACATAGGGGTGACAATGCAAGTTAGCTATTGCTCCTAGGCCATAGTCATTCACATACTTCAATAGGCAGATGCCTTCTGTTTGTCTTTGAGGTATGGACTACAATGAGGGGGAATAGAATTCATTAACGCTGACATACTGTAGCTGCCACTGGGGTGATGATCACGTATTATTCAGACACCTTCTGTAGTGTTGTTTCTGCCAGCAGTCCTGTTGCTAAACACTCCTGTGACATAGGAATGTACATCTAGTATACCGAGTATAGGTGGTACACAGTATGGGTGATGATGTCCTATGACCTGGCAAGGTTATGATATGCAGTGTGACATAAATCGTACTGTCATCTACATCTATACTGCTGACATCACTTATGTGATCAAGGCTCATGGCCTTCTAGACCAGACTCAGCAGGGTAGTAGTGCAGTACTTCCCATTATCAGTGGTGTCTCCCCCTTTGTTGGGTTGTTATACCTGTTGGTGTGCACCATTCAATGTGTACACAACCTGACATGGAGCTATGTTTTACATGATGTGTACGTGGAGAGCATCTTCTTTTGCCATATGTTTATGATACAACCTGTGATGTGGGCAGGTCCCATGCAGACTGAGTGCTGCTTGTACTTGCATAATTGTGGGTACAGGGACCCTGTGGTGTACATGGATATATGCTTGTGTACCTGTTGGGAGGAGGGGGCCGTGTTTTTATATTATTCAAGACCCTATCTGGATTGCTTATTCATGCTAAGCACTTGTTCAGGACTTGTAAACAGTACATAAGCTAATGATTACTATAGCACTCAATCTTCCACATCATCTACAGGTAAGGGTGAGCAGGTTTTGTACATACTTTTCTCACTTGCGTAAAGTAATGTTGCTGTTGTACTCACTTTCCTCACTTACCTAGGTGAATGTAGTTCTATATTCAGGCATGTCCAAGAGTCAACTGCCAGTGTTCTCACCTGTGTATCTGATGAATCTGGACATCTTGTGGCAATGTACACATTGCCTCATGTACACAGACAAGCCTCTCTGCCTACCACCCAACACTACAACCTGTGAGAGATGCACTCATCTAGCCAAACTGGAGGTAAAGGTCTCTCCAACCAAGCCTGAGCCTGACTGTCATGTGGAGAAGGTACACAGTCGCACAACACCACACTCATCATGTAAGCCTCACTGTATCTACCCCACCATTAACTGGGAAAACTACTCATGTACCAACACATTAGCTCAACGGTTTCTGGAATTCATAAACACCAATGCCCTGACTCAACATATCCACACACCCACCAGGGGCAACAATATCCTAGACCTAGTCATTACCAACATGAGTGACTGGTGCTCCACACATGAAGCCAACTCCTTGTTGGTCCGATCAGACCATGTGCTGAACACCGTTGATATCTACATCCTGCACCTAACCCCCATTAAGCGAACCACAGTATAATATGTCTACAAGGCCAATTACATGCTTCTTAAGGCAGACATGGTGGACGTCATGACACCCATGCAGATGGACAGTACTGTTACAACTGCTGAATCCTACACAAATGCACTCTATAAGCACTTACAGGAGTGCATGGCTTGTGCTATCCCAAACAGAACCAGGACGCTATACTCATAATTAACTAAACCAATCTGGTGGTCCCCTGCCATAAACATATTGTACTACAGGAGGAAGACACTGTTGAAAACGAGAGTACAATACCATGCATGGAGGAGATCTCTGGCCAGCCTCAGTAAGAAGGTGAAATCCCTTATACGATCCTCCAAAGCTAGCTACGAAAACTTTAACGCAACTAATACCAACAACAACCACAGAGCCTCGATGTCAACAACCAGATCTGCTCTGAGTTACAGCACAAACGCACGAACATTACAGAAACAATGGATATTGGCAACATCCTGGCAGATCCCTCTCAAAGCTGCACACTCTGAAGGCAATATCACAGCATCCATGGGACTGGACAACATCCCAGGCTGCATTCTACACGAACTTTGGATCGTACTGTCTCACCTACGCACCATGTTCAATAATAGCCTCACATTGGGCATAGTGCCCCCTGAATGGCGCACAGCAACAGTTATCCCACTCCATAAAGGTGGCCCCACAATGGACCTAAGGACCTATTTCCCTATAGGCCTGACTAGCCTAGTCTGCAAGGCTATGGTGCACATCATGGATCACTGTCAGAGACATTGTGTACCTCCCAACCTTTGACCCCTCCCTGTTTGGCATTGTTACAGCCGGACCATGCCTCCTAAACCTGGTCGGCTTCTTAGAGACAGTTACCAAGGCATTAGATGAGGGTAAGGAGGTCCACACAGCCTACCTAGATCTCTCATAGGCTTTCAACACCATTCCTCCTTCTGGTATTATCAACATACCCATCTGCCTGAACATTAACCCCTACGTCATGTGATGGTTTGCAAAGTGGCTCATGGACAGAACACACACAGTAGGAGTTGCAAACCCTAGGTCCAACTGTATACCAATTACAACTGCCGTCTCCCAGGGCTCAGTCCTAGGACCCCTTATGTTTGGTATATACTTCTCTGATGTACAGACAAGCACAGGAGGGTTTTGGCTGAAAAGGTTTGCAGATGACTGCAAACTAGGGGACATAATTGTTTCCAAAGCTGTTACAGACACCCTCTGGAAGGGTCGCACTGAGATGGATACCTGGTATTAATATCATGGCGTCAAGCTGAATGCCTAAAAGTGCATAGTCATCCCCTTTGGATATAACTAATTACCCGTGGATGACCACATAGGTGCTAGTCCCCTACATACAAAAAAGGTATTATGGGATCCGGAAACACCAGCAGATAGCAATCTCTCCTTCGATACTCATAATGACAAGGTGGTTAGAATATCCTTCTACATGGCCCCCCTAATCTCTAATGGGTTTGCATCCAGATCAGAGGGGCCATTGTGACTCCACACATGTCATATCAGACCCATTAAAGGATACAACACCCCATTTGGGATATACCTTACAAGACAACTGCAACAGCTTGGAAGACCAAACCAGTACCACACCAAGAGGATTACTGACCTCAGACAGATGATCTATGCAGCCCATCCTACGAAACTCCAGCTGTACTCAGTTGCATACCGCATACTCACAGGTGATCTCTGCTTGACATACAAGGCCCATGTCCAACCCTGTATTGCTGGATATGCTCCACCTAAACAGAAGCCCCTGAGAGCCACATGCTCTAGGGATATACACCTAACCACAACGATGAGTGGGACTTGCTGAACGGATAGATTCCTGACCTGGACACTCCCTATGCTTTGGAATGTGATTCCAATGTAAATCAGGCAGGGCCCCTCATGAGCACTCTTCAAGGGAAATGTTGCCGTGTGGATGGGAGACAGACATGTACCCAGGGATCACTGCAGTGGCTCTGCTGGACAAAGGCACAGGGAACTATTGGCTCTGCCATTCAGAGGCACAGGGAACCAACCTATGGGGTGGCGAAAGACAACACACACTAGCTAGGCTTACAGGTATCCTTGGTAAGACAGCCTAGTACCTACCTTTGCACATATTACATGTCTTATGTGCATGGATAGTTAAATAGCTCTTCCATTTTACTTTGCTATCATGCTGATAAACTGTTGGCTCACTAAAAGACATATGTATCCTGTTATTGTGTATTGTAAATGCCGATTGACATAACTAATGTTTAACTACCATTACAGTAATGCTATGTAGATTGTAATACATATCTGCCTACAATACTGTACATTACACAGTTATTGGCACAATATCCCACAATGCAAAACATACTTGCACAGTGGCCCAACCTTCCACATGTTATTCTCTGTATTACACCCATACATATGGCTATAGTTACAATATATCAACATATACTATCCCCTGTTATAGCACATACTTGTTGGTCCAACCCTGCTACTGACATTGGCTGGTGAGGAGTATTTCTGTTCAAAGCCCTTATATAGTATCCCTTGTGGTATATGCGGTGTTTGCCTTGTGACCTAAAGCAGTACACTCAAATACTATACTACAGAATAGTACTACATACACAGACATACTGACTGTTCTACATACCTTATTAGTAACCCGACGTGTCCTTAACAGTTGATTTAATCCTTTTCGGTTTGTGTTTCAATGTTATTTGTAATGTTCCACTGGTATATACAGATGGTTTGAATGTGTGATGACACAGCCTTTTCTAGTTACATATCGGTAACATGTGGTATCCTGTCCATCAATTGCTGTTCCAAAGTAGTTAATTGGATGCACATCAGCTGTGCAGCTACTCCATTAGCCGATACCATGGCAACAGTGGTGTATAAGTGAGTACTCCTTTTAGGGGTTGTCCGTTTGCCTTACTTTTGAGGGAGATGGCCTAGATGTGTTATTGCAATGTATTTCAACAGCTATATGGAGACACACATAGATATATTAACTTTATGACTCCCATAGACTGTGTGTAATGGCTAGATGATTTAGTTCTACATGTGAGTACAGCTGTTATATTTCGGAACAGTGCTACTTATGCAGGGTTTGTTTGTACCTGATACTTCTGCAGATGTTTAAGTCTGGCAAGGATGTTTGGCCAGCTCAAGGCCGTATGGCTATGCATGAACTGCTATGTGGTGTACAGTGTGCTCACCAGACATCTTTGATTTGGTGTACAAGTGTAGCATACTGTGCTGTTACTCACTAATTGCTAACACATCCCGGTGTATGCACAACCCTCTAAAATGGGATTAGTGCAAACAAACCCTATTACATCAGCAGCTGTTCCATTGTATAACAGCCACTATTTCACTTAGGCCATGTTAGTGTGTCTCTGACAAGGTATGTTAAGGCTTCTGCAGATGTCGTACAGTGTGTGAATGATCTGTGATGTTATTACAGTTTATATTGTAATATGTTTGGGTGTGGGGGTGATGTTGGTGGGTGTGCATAGCAAATGCAGGTGTGTAGGAATTGCTTTTATACATAATCGCTATGTGCGTGTGGGTTTCTTCCTTATTTGAACACCTATCCTTTTGTGGACTACTACAATGGTATTTGCAGGCTGATTCATTAAGGCACTGTTATGTGGTTCCTGCATAGCATGCAGGTGATGTTAGTCCTTGAATCCCTTTGGTAATACATCTGAATGTAATAAAGTGTTGCTACATGATAGTTGTGTATTTCTGTCATAGGTATTTGCAATCATCGTAGTTGTGTTGGTGACTGACCCTCTTTGGCTAGGGTTGCCACCTTTTCATATGTCCATAGTGGGTCATTTTTGGGACACACATCTGATTTTACAGGCCGACACAAACCCATGGATAGTACAAGGGATAGAACCTTCCTTTCTTGCCTAATTATAAGCTTATTCTTCTAGCAGTTTAGTAGCTTGTCCTGTTTCCTGTACCATGTAGGTACTTTAGATACAGAAATAACTATTGTATGCAACTATTACAGTACATATGGGACATAATTATGTCCTACAATCCCAGGACATTTGCCACGTTTAATATATTTGGTCTGGACACAACCACCCAAAGAGGGAGTGTCCCTCGCAAAGTGGAACAGGTGGTAACACTATCATTGACTCATGTCCATAGCACATATTTGTAATGGTGTATAGGCATATACGCTCCATATCCTTTTTTCATAAAGGTTGGTAGTGGTGGAATGTGTGATTGCTATAGTCTATGTTATACACATATCTGAACACTTCAACCGCTCTATACGGGAGACCTATGGAATTCCAAAACCACAGTGTTCCGACGCACACAGTCCTGGGAACAGACTCCCATACCCCACATTACCGACATTGACAGTAACTCGCGAGGGTAATAAGAACGTGGAACACACACATGCACACACAGACACACTGCTACCCAACACATCCAAACAAACCATCCTAGACTACGTATGAGCAGGTGGCCAAGCCCCCCTACACACCCCATGTAGATGTCTGCGCCCCACACACCATCCACTACTTTAATATTCTACATCCTAGGTCACGCAAACAGATGCACAAAGCTAACCCACAACCACACATTACAATCCCCCAAGAACACACACCACACACAGAACACACACTTACACACACTACAGCCCTAAGAAACACACGTGCACACAGTAACCTACCCAAACCACAACACCAGAAGCTCTGACTAACTGTCCATTAACATCGTGAGATTACACCTCGGGCATCTGTTGTTTCGGTCCTGTGTTCTTTTGGACCTTAATCCTCGGGATTATGTGCGTCAGTATGTAAAGCAGTCGGTATGTGGTAGGTATCCCATTTATATGTACCTCCATGGTTATGTAGATGTTGTTAACCTATCTACATATCTACATGTATATGTATATCCCCATATATTGACATATCTCTCTCTCTCTCTCTCTCTCTCTCTCTCTCTCTATATGATTGTGTATATATATATATATATATATATATATATATATATATATATATATATATATATATATATAAAACATACACCTTTCATTGTGTACGTGCCGGTTTGCCCTATTTCAACACATTTCTACCTTTTGTGTTTTATCCTGTCAGTATACATGACTGCTATTGGTACATCTCAGGTAGCTTAGTGGTATATTATTGTGATGAATGTGTACATGGTTGCGTGTTCTAATCCTGGCAGTGATATCTTACCTCTCATAGCAGGCACTGGTAGTGCAAGGGTGGTGAATGCACATTTCGGCGGTTGTGTATTCCACATGTTTATTATTCTGTGGAGAACTACTTATATATGCAGACTGTGTTTAAGGTATACTATGTAACATGTACACATCTGTGAAGATTCCTGTCAGGGATACTCCCCATTATTTGGAAACACATCCCTGATTACATTATATAAAACCCCTCACTAACACTCTGGGGAATCCTTGCAAAGTGGGTGGTGAACAATAGCTACACCCCAGCGATCCGGCAAGTGGATCTGCTCCACAGAGGGACAGTTAGTTGATCAATGGGGTGGCAACAGCAGACACATTTTGCCTATGCTTATGAGTGGCCTCAGCGGTTGGCCATGTACCTACCTATGTATCTGTGAACCTGTACATACAGTATGGACACATGCTGATAGCTTAATATACTGTTCAGGTATTGACTTACCTTGTGCTAATGGTGGTTGCGTGTACAATAGTTGAGGGCTACCTATGTAGGATGCACACAGTAGACCACCTATACATGACAATTTACAGGTGGTCATGTGTGTGTGCCATCCATGTTTGCTGTGTGTGCAGGTGGAGAAGGGTGTCAGTCCATGAGTGCCTACACTGTCAGTGTGTGTGCTATATGTTCCCTCTTTGCCAAGGCATGGGCATACTGGGCATGCCTCCGTCTGCCTACTGGGGCTAGCACAGGGTGTTCATGGTCTGAGCCCGCCCCCATGGCTGTGGGTCCCTTGGCAATGGTGGTGGGCTGTGAGGGCCTTCACCATTCTGTCCCTGCTGCAACTGTTTCCGCAGGATCATATTGTGTAGCATGGCACATACTATGAAGATGTGGGCACACGTTCCTGGAGAGTACTGCAAGGCTCCACCAGATATGTCCAAGCAACGGAACCGTGATTACAGCATCCCAAATACGTGCTCTATGATGATTCTGGTTTCTACGTGTGCCTCATTATGGCATTCTTGCATGGCTGTGTGTGCATTTCTGATGGGTGTTATTATCCATGGTTCCAGTGCATAGCCAGCATCCCCCACCAGGTGGCCATATGGGATGTACCCCCTGGCAAACACCTGATACATCTGTGAGGCATGCCAGATGTGGGAGTTGTGATAGCTTCCAGGACTGCCGGCACACACATCCATGATAATGCCCTGGGCATTGCACACGACCTGGCAGTTGATGGAGGGGAATCCCTTGCGGTTTATGTAGCGCCTACTCTGCTCACCAGGTGGTGACTTGGTGTGTATGTGCATGCAGTCTATTGCACCCAGTACCTCCGGGTAGACTGCCACATGGTTGAAGAGACGCATATTGCTGGTCAACTCCTCCTGCATTCACGGGAAGTGTATGTGCTCACTGACATGTGGTAACATGGCATCCAGGAAATGGTGGAGTACCCTGGATGCTGATGCCTGTGTGATCCCCATGATATCCCCAGTTGGCCTTTGAAAGGTACCTCTGGCTAGTATTCTCAAGCTTACACATACCTTTGTGTCCACTGGGATGGGTTCCCCTCTGTTACTTCTGGCTCTGAGGCGTGGCCGGCACAGCTCAACAAGTTGCTGTATGATGTCGCTGTCCACCCTGTAACGCTCTACTATCTCCAGATCATGTAGCCCCTGATAGGTTACCCTGGGTCTGAACACTCGTCTTCTCCTCCGGTGCCTGAGATGGTTGTCAGCATCACCCTCCACACCACCGTTAGTCTCCAACACATGCTGGTGAATCAAAGCTATGGCAGTCCCTAACATATACATATTAAAAGTTCCCTGTCTGTATACACCAATGGTGCAGAGTGTCTGGAAATACACAAGTGTGTGTGTGGGGCTTTCACATCTTATACTATTGTGCAATGGATGATGCTGGTGTATTTGGGTGTGTTTGTGCTATTCCAGCTGCAGAGTATCTTAATTATTGGCTTTACAGCAGGTACTGCTATTGTGAGGCATTTGGTGTTGACTTATGCTTGTCTGCCATGATTCATCTATTGCCTTTTACTTCTATTTTCAACCCAATTCACCTCCCATTGTCAGGCATGCATCCAGCTGCCGCCTTTCTTGTTTTGTGCTTCCATAACCCAGGATTGTGTTGGGAAATGTGTTATGTAGCTGATCTACAGCACATTTGCTTTGTTCTGCTGTGACAGTTCTCTTTTCTTTTCTGTACGGCACCTCCCCTTTACTGTTCTGCAGGTAGCTGCTAGCAGCCTTGTTAGCTGTTGTCCATGGCCCACTGTGAGTTCTTAGGTGTTAATTACTCATTTGTATTCCAATTACCATGCTGCAGCATTTCCTTATTGTCTTCTGATAACCTTCCTGTTTCACCTAAGTTGCGCGCTGTGCGCACACGGTTTCCAGCTTTTAAGTGAGTTTTCATCCACGTTCACATGCACTTTCGGTCACCTTGTGTGCTCTCAGCTAAGCGTAGCTATGGCTAGGTACACACCCCTATCCTGCGGCTTTGCTTAGTAACAGGCAACCCGGATTACCAATCCTCCAATGAGCTTACAGCTACGGCAGCGCACACCTCTCATGATGTCATGTTTACCTTCAGGCCTCTCCTCTGTGTTTTACTGCTGTGCCGTGTGGTACATCCTTATGCCAGCGGGACATTTGCAATTCAGTATTACTTGACTCATTTGCATGGCATTGACTACT